>NC_142025.1:130271554-130554054 GCF_049901735.1 Notechis scutatus | reverse complement strand
GGCAATTGCATATTTGGAGATGGAAAAGGCTGATTTCTTCTTTAGATTTCAGAATGTAACAGAAGAAAAGGGGGAGGACTTGACCAAATTAATGGCAGATCTCATAGCAGAAGCGTTACAAAAAGGGGGGCCAAGAGGTTCGAAGGGAAATCAATGAGGTATATAGAATATATACCAACTATACAAGACGTTTTAGACTTCCAAGAGAGGTTCATATATGATTCTCAAAGAAACAACTGAGAGATGAGATATACAAAGTGACAAGAAATGAACTGCTGATATTCAAGGGAACAGAAACTGTAACATTGAAACAAATTCCAAGAAGAATAAGGGAACATAGAAAGAAATACAGATTCCTGGCCTCCCAACTGAATAAGAATAACATCCTGTTCAAATGGCTCATCCCAGAGTTAATATCATGGCAGGATAAATTTTTTTAAAATAGACAGTATAGAAAAAATGAGGGAATTCTTTGAATTGTATGTGGTATCAGGGGAAGACCAGAACAGCAAAGAGGATGTGGAAAGTAGGAGCCAAAAAGAAGACTGGTTGGAGGAAAGAGAAACAGAACAAGAGGAAAGAGAGCAGGAAGAAGTGGAAAGAGAAGGCGTAAGAACGAGACACCAAACGAGAGCAAATCAGCTTCAACAAGAAACAACTACAGAGTAAGATGGCGGAAGAAATCAAATTGATTTCCATTAACATCAATGGTTAAATTCACAAATTAAGAGGAAAAAAATGACAACTAAACTACAGAAATTAAATTTAGATATTATATGCCTTCAAGAAACACATATCCAGAAACATCAAAGTAAACTGTTAGAAGCACCAAAGTTAGGAGATTTATACGTATCTCTTGCCCATCAAAAAAAAGAGCAATATATATTAGGAAACATTTACAAGCAAAACAGGTATATGCAGATGAGGAGGGTAGGATTTTGATGTTAGAAGTTTATATAAATCATAAGAAAATGTTATTGATAGTGATATATGCACCAAACGAGAAACGAGAAATATTTTATACCAAACTATACAGAAAATTAGTAGAACATGAATATGAGAACATATGCCTGCTAGGTGATTTCAATGCAATAGCAAATTTAGGAAAAGACTACAATAATGAAAATCAAGGGGGGAAAAGGAAAAGGAAAACATTACCAAAAGTATTTTATCAAATGGCAGAAGAATTAGGATTAAAAGATATATGGAGAGAAAGAAATCCAGACAAAAAACTTACTTACTATTCAGCACCACACACATCATGGTCAAGATTGGATATCTTATGGACAAATGGGGAAATGGAACATAATATAAAAGAAATAGAAATTGAATCTAACACATGGGTGGACCATAATCCCATTAAAATAATTTAGAAAGGATTGAAAAAAAAACCCGAAGATGGATGCTAAACAAGGAGATCCTAAAAGAAAAAAGAATGTATCAAGATGATGGAAAAAGAATTGGAGTTCTTTCTGAAGGAAAACAAAAAACAACAAACATCAATTCCAAACCTATGGGATACGACTAAAGCATATATTTGGGGCCTAGCAATTTCATATAATACACGTAGATACAAGGGGGGGAAGGAGAACAATCTAAACTACTAGATACTCTTAAGGAGTTAGAAAAAAACACTAGAAAAAACACCACTTAATAAGACAGCAAATATGGAGAGGATAATGATTAGACACAAATTGAACATGTTAACACAAGATGAATGGTTACAGGACATGAAAAAGATAAAACAGAATTACTTTGAACATGCGAATAAGCCGGGAAGGTGGCTAGCTTATAGACCTAAGAAAGAAAAAGAAAAAAGAGCAATCCAACAATTGATGGACGCTGATGGTACACTATAACATCAAACTGAAAAGAAAAAGCATATTGTTAAAAGTTTTTTTGAGGAACTATATAGTAGGGAAGATGTACCAGAGGGAAATATCCAACATTACTTACAAGGAAAAGGGCTACCTGTGATCCCGGAAGAGGACAAAGAAGAGATAAACAGGGAAATAACATTAAGAGAACTGCAAGAGGCAATCCTGAAACAGAAAAACAATAAGACTCTGGGACCGGATGGTCTCCCTGGGGAACTGTATAAAACGCTCCAAGGAAAATTAGAAATGCAATTATTAGAACTCTATAATGAGGTACTGATGACAGCAAAATTACCTAAGTCACATATATAACATTGATCCCAAAAGAAGATTTGGACCATCAATTAATTCAAAATTACAGGCCCATATCCCTTTTAAATGTTGATTATAAAATATTTATGTCCCTAATGGCAGAAAGATTGAAAAAAAAAACCCTTAATCAGATCATTCATAGCGACCAAAACGGATTCTTACCGAATAGACAAATTAAAAATAATACCAGAATGGTACTGAATATAATAGAATATTATGAAGCAAACCCAGGAAAACAACTGGCAGTGGTCTTCCTCAATGCGCAAAAGGCATTTGACAATGTTAATTGGCAGTTCATAATACAACAATTAAAAAGCATGCAATTTGGCAATAAATTTATTAAATTGATTTCGACAATTTATACGACACAGATGGCCAGTGTAATAATGAATGGTGACAGAACGGAAACATTCAAGATCAACAAGGGAGTAAGGCAGGGATGCCCACTGTCACCCCTTCTCTTTATTCTTACCTTAGAAAACTTATTGGAAAACATTAGGAAAAATGTAGAAATCAAAGGGGCTTTAATTAAAAAGGAGCATTATAAGGTACAGGCATTTGCCAATGATATAGTATTTTTTCTGGAAGATCCAGAGGATACAGGAGTGAAATTAATAAAGGAAACAGAGGAATTTGGCAAGGTTGCAGGCCTTAAGATTAATAAAAACAAAACAAAATTACTGACTAAAAATTTAAAAGATAAGCGAAAAAAAGAATTAGAAGGAAAATTGGGAATGCAAAGTGTGAAAAAGGTAAAATATTTAGGCATTTGGTTAACAGCAAGATGCTCTTCAATTAAAAAAGATAACTATGATAAATTAATAATACAAATCAAAAAAGAATTGGAAACGTGGGGGAAATTACAGCTATCACTACTGGGGAAAATTGCGGCAATTAAAATGTCTACCCTACCAAAAATACTATATCTTTTTCAAACTGTACCAATAAGATTGGATAAAACCTTTTTTAGAGAATTAGATCGAATAATAAGTAAATTTGTTTGGGATGGGAAAAAAGCTAGGATAAAAATGAAATGTTACAGGACAAAAGAGAAAGGGGTGGCTTTGGACTCCCTGTCTGGGAAATGTATCATCAGGCTGCGGCTATGGTATGGATTAAAGATTGGATCAATCTGGAAAATAGAAGAGTATTGTCAATAGAGGGTCACGACTTGCAGAGAGGGTGGCATAGTTTCCTATGGGATGGAAAATGTAAACAGCATGCATATTTTCAGAGACACATGATTAGAGATTCAATCGTTCGGACATAGAACAAGATTAAAAAGAATCATTATACTAAAATACCGAACTGGTTGTCAACTATAGAAGCACAAATATACCCAAATGCAATGGATCTGGGAAAAAAGAGGAGTTACAAAGACCTATTAGACCCACAAGGAAGATTAAAAACGAGACAAGAATTACAGCAACAAAATATAAAGATAGATTGGTGGCCATACATGTAAATCCAGGCGAGATATCAGAAGGACAAAGAACAATTTGGTTTCTGCATGGAAACGCATCAATTAGATAAAATTCTACAAGAAATGGAAAAGAAAATCATTTCAAGAATATATAACTTTCTACTAGATTTTAAAATGGAAGAGGAGGTGATCAAAAAATTCTGATCATCATATGTCAACTCTTTTTTCATTCTAATACCTAATTCCTCTATCAATAATATAAACAGTGTCTCTTTCCAAGCCCCCCTCACCTGATTCTTTCATCTTCCAACTTCTACCTCATGTTTCTAAAAGCAATATTCTTGATGCACAGATTTTGAAGAGGGTTTTCCTTACTATAAATCAATATCTTTTATCCTTACATCTCAATCTTCTCCATGGTATATTTGCATATTTACATATTCCCTCATTCTTTTCCTAATTGCCATTTTATTTTATTTTTATTTCTAAACCACTCATACCAGGTGTTAAGCCTGGATTCCCCAACGGGTGTTAAGGAAAACAAACTAAACAGAACGTGCAGCGAAGTCAGATAGGAAGACAGGTAAATGTGTGAGATAAGTTTTCTAGTTAACACGCAGTAAAAATACAGATATGCTTGTGCTATCAAAAATATTGTTTATTCCATTTAAGAATTATAGCATAGTCAAAATAAATGGTCCATTAGTCATATATCAATTTCAGTCAAGTCTTGTCGAGGATACTCTAATTGCAAAGTCCGTGTTGAATAGCCAATGTCAGTTCACTTACAATAAATCAGTCCAATCTTATCTTCTCTCCGTTGAGAAATATCAACACTCCTTGTTCTCTCCCCGTTTCAGCAAGAACGCAGTCATCAATCCATCAAGTAATTAGGGATCAGTAAGCCAGAGAGAGAGAGCTGCAATTGCCTCGCTTCTAATATAGTGCTTTTACAACCACACCCTTAATTACATTCTTGCAGTTAAAGTTACACACACTTTAACTAACAAACCATGATACCATATTTATTATTTTTACCCAAACCAGTTAGGGTAAACAATGTTATCCCTAACATTCTCCCCTTTTGGGTAATAATAATAATATTACAATAATATAACCATTTACACCTTTAAATCATAATTGTCACAACTCTCTTTAAATTTTACAACACCTTGTGCCTTTGTAAACTGGTCTGCAATATTTTCTTCCGTCATGCAGTACTCTAGTTTAATTAGACCATTTTTCACAGATTCTCTAACATTTTAGTATCTTAAATCAGTATGCTTTGATCTAGTCTTTACAGCAATATTAGTAGCTAACTGTATAGTTGCCTGGTTGTCCTCGTACATAATAATAGAATCTTTAACAGTTATACCCATGTCTAATAATAACTGTTTGTACAGAATTAAGTCAGTGCATAGTAATGACAGACATGAAAATTCTGCTTCCATCGTTGACAAGCTAATATGCTGTTGTCTGATTGACCTCCACCCTATTAGTGTCTTACCAAATAATATAGCCATCCCAGATGTTGATTTTCTAGTGTTTATGTCAGTTGCAAAACTTGCATCTGCATAGGCACTAAGATTCAAATCACCTTTTGGCTCTAGACACAATGCATGGTGCATTGTTCCTTTAAGATATCTTAAAATTCTCTTTAATGCTTGCCAATGACATTGATGTGGATCATTATTATATCGTGCCAGCTGATTAACACTATAAGCTATATCTGGCCTTGACCAATTGCTTATATATGATAAGCTACCAATCAAAGATTGATATACGGTCTTATCAAATTTGGGACTTTGAGCATCAATTTTGCAAATTTCCTGACTCATTGGAGTCTTTGCAGGCTTACAAAGTTCCATTTTATACAATTTAATTAATTGGCAAATTTTATCCTCTTGAGATATCTTAAATCCTTTTGTGGTTTTGTTAATTGTCAATCCTAGATACTTTTTAATTTCACCTAAATGTTTTAATTTTATCCTTTTGGCTAATAATGAAATAATCTCAGTAGCTTCATTATTGGTCTTAGTAATCAAAGCAATATCATCTGTAAATAATAACAATAATGACACCGTTCCATTATTTTCTCTTTTAAACATACATGGATCTGCTAAACCAGATTTAAACCCTATATTGTTTAATTCTTTCACAATATATTGGTTCCATTCATAGCCAGATTGTTTCAATCCATATAAACTCTTCTTGAGTTTCCAACAATCTTTGCTATTTACTTTATTATCATTTATACCAACTGGTTTTTTCAAATATATTGTATGCTGCAATGGTGCATGTAGATAGGCAGTTTCTACGTCTAAATGGTTAACTATATAATTCTTCTTAGCTGCCCACACTAAAGCTGCTCTTAAAGTTGTAGCCTTAAGATTTGGTGCAAATACCTCATCATAATCAAATACATTTTGGTTAAATCCTTGTGCTACTAATCTAGCTTTATAAGTTACTTTCCCATTATTTCCAGTCTTTACTTTAAATATCCATTTGCACCCAATGGATTTTTCTCCTGAAGGTAATTTGGTTCCTTCATAAACCTTCATTTCTTTTAATGAATTTAACTCTTTTTCCATTGCCTTTTGCCAATTCTCCTGATCCTTAGCAGGATACATCTTAAGTTCATCTATGCTAGTAGGAACTTTATTTACTTGGCAAACAATACTTGCTTGATATCTTTCAGGTGGTCTGGTTATACGCGTTGTGCGTCTAGGTATAACAGGACTTACAGGTGGACTTTCTTTTATTTCCTGTTCTTGACTATCTATCTTTTCTTGATCAATTATTTCCTCTTGATCTGATTCTATTTGCTCTTCATGGATTTCTTCTTTAATTGGACTTTTCTTATAACTAGTCTTTTCCTTCTGCCTCTTATAGGGTTCTATAATAACATCATTATCTGAATCCTGCTCTAATCTATTCCATCCTATATGTTCTAGGAATTGTGCACTAGCACTGCAGTATACTCTAGATGTACCTGGTTCCCAGAATCTATAAGATCTATGGTTTGCTTGATATCCAACAAAAATCAATCTTTTAGCTCTATGTTGTCCTTTGTGCCTGAGTTGTGTCGGGATATGCACCCATGCTGGTGCACCAAATGTGTGAATATAACTCAAATCAGGTTTCCTACCATGCCACAGTGTGAATGGTAATTCACCTGTTGTTGAATTAACAACATTGTTTAATATGTGATTACCACACATTATAGCTTCTCCCCACAAATTGTCAGGTAATCCAGAATCAGATAACATTGTCCTTCCCATTGATTGCAGTGTTTGGCCTCTTCTCTCTATAAATGCATTATGTTGAGGCCTATATGGTACAGACTTTTTATGTTGAATACCTGCCATTCTAAGTCTATTCTGGAATTTATTATTTGTAAATTCCGCACCATTATCTGTTATAAGAGTTACTAATTTCTTTTTAGTTTTCCTCTCTGCAAATTTTAACCAATTAAAGAAATTTGTATACGTTTCAGTTTTTCTCTTCATTAGAAAACAGAAACCATACCTAGAATAGTGGTCCATTATGCTTAAAATGTATCTAGCACCACCTACACTTGGCTTTTTAGGACCTATTATATCGGCAAATACTACCTCTAAAGGCTCTTTGGTAGTAAATCCATCAATTCTATTTGCAGGTATAACTTTGCTTTTGTTTTGATTACAAGCAGAACATTGCAAATACTTATTACAAGGTTTTAAACTTATTCCTTTAGATAGTTGAACAGTTCTCTTAATCATTTTAAAATTTAAATGACCTAGCCGTCGGTGTAACAAGTGAATACATTCATTATGAGGTTTCTTATTATCATAAACTGTGTTAGCCACCTCTAAACCATTATCATTTAACACATATAAGTCACCTCTTAAAGATGCAGTAATTTTCTTACCTTCCTTTTCAATTAAACAAGTATCTCCCCTAAAGGTAACTATGTATCCTAATCTAACCAACATTCTAACTGAAAGCAAATTAAATTTAAGTTGAGGTACATATAACATTTTTATGTTCTCCTTTATACTAGAACAATGTGCAATACCTTCACCTTTTGCTTTAATTTTCCAGCCATTTGCCAATGAGATATCCTGTGAACTCATGGACATTTTTAGAAATTTTTTGTTATCATTTGTAATACAGTGGGACACACCACTGTCAACCACCCATAAATTATTTTTTACAACTCCATTACTATACATTGCTAACTCAAAATTCTTATTTCTTCTTTGATGGCTTACAGCATTCTGGCTTGCATTCTGGCACTTTTTTTTCTTACAAAATCTTGCCAAATGTCCTCTCCCTCTACAATTAAAACACTTTTTAATTGTGTATGCAGTAGGAGATTCATTATTTCCCTTTTGAGGTTGCTCCCTCCTTAACTGATCTCTTTCAAGCCTTCTTCTGGCCTCTTCAATCAATCTGCCAGTGATATCAGTTAAAGTTAGGCTTTCTTTAGGCAATATTTCAAGGGAAGTTACGTAGTCATCAAAACTTTCGTCTAATGAAGATAGAATTATGTAGACCTGGTGTAGCTCAGAGAAAATTAACTCCTTCTCATGAAGTTCTTGGAAAATGCTTTTCATAGTATTCAAATGACTCAGCATATCACCATTCTTTTGGAGATACGTCCGGAAAAGCTTCCGTGTTAGATTTATGTGAGCACCAATGTTATCTCGTACATAAATCCTCCTCAGTTTTTGCCAACACCCAACAGCTGTTTGCTCTTCACGTATATGAACAAGTTGCTGATCAGTTAATGTTAGTCCTATGATGCAAAGTGCTTGTTCATTTTTCTGTTTAAAGTCTTCTATCTTTTGACTATCTTCCTCATCTTCAGAATCCCATTCTTCTACGTTTGGTGGGTTTTCAATTATGTTCCACAGACCTCTTCGTAGAAGTAGACTACATTTCATAGACCATGAAACATAGTTTGTTCCATCCAGCTTGGATATAAGGGACAAACTTTGTAGACTGACTTGTGCCATGTTTCACTATATGGATATAAAACTATAATTGATAAACACAGCTGTCTGTTTACTGTAACGTGTAACAACACAAAATCTCACTTTTTACATAAACCTGTTTTTATCCTAGTTAAACTGACTTTGCAGTCTCTCTGGGCCCATAACCATTGTTAAGCCTGGATTCCCCAACGGGTGTTAAGGAAAACAAACTAAACAGAACGTGCAGCGAAGTCAAATAGGAAGACAGGTAAATGTGTGAGATAAGTTTTCTAGTTAACACGCAGTAAAAATACAGATACGCTTGTGCTATCAAAAAATATTGTTTATTCCATTTAAGAATTATAGCATAGTCAAAATAAACGGTCCATTAGTCATATATCAATTTCAGTCAAGTCTTGTCGAGGATACTCTAATTGCAAAGTCCGTGTTGAATAGCCAATGTCAGTTCACTTACAATAAATCAGTCCAATCTTATCTTCTCTCCGTTGAGAAATATCAACACTCCTTGTTCTCTCCCTGTTTCAGCAAGAATGCAGTCATCAATCCATCAAGTAATTAGCGATCAGTAAGCCAGAGAGAGAGAGCTGCAATTGCCTCACTTCTAATATAGTGCTTTTACAACCACACCCTTAATTACATTCTTGCAGTTAAAGTTACACACACTTTAACTAACAAACCATGATACCATATTTATTATTTTTACCCAAACCAGTTAGGGTAAACAATGTTATCCCTAACATTAGGCATCCCAGGCCCTATAATAAATTGAATCTTCGCTGTCTTTTATTTTCATCATTAGCCTGTCCATCTCTATACAATCTATTATTTTTTAAATAACCATGCCTTCTGGTGGAACCCTTTTTTCGTTCCAGATTTGTGCGTACAATATATAAATTTGCATATATGTTATTTTGTTTTTACTTCTATTTCATGGCTAATTATACTGTACTCAATATATTTATATGTAAACAATAAAAATGTATTTAAAAAAAGAATATTGCTTTTCATGTACTTGATTCATTAATTTGCGCAATTGTTCAAATAAATTATATGGACATCAACTGCAGCATGTTCACAGAACCATCCCTTAAAAAAAAAAGTTACCTGGTTAAAAATGTTAGGCCAGACAATATTATCTGCCGATAGAGAGAGAAGGTTTTCAAGTTGAGCCGATGGATTTACTTTTCCAATTTTAATCCTAAGAAAGGATTGATTTGGGAAGGTGATCCAGTTGATTATATCAAAGCCAGATGCAATCTTCCCATTCTGGTCAAAGAAAATATTTTCTCCAGCACTGTTGTTAAATGAGACTTTTCTCAGGTAATGATGAAGCTCAAGAGAAGAACATGAGAGTAATTAACAAAGGTGTAAAATGATGACAAAATATACAGCAGTATTATTTCAGAAGATGTTGTTGCACTTTCAATATATGATGATAATAACCTTAATTTGTCACTTCTATTAGCAAGCAGCAGGAGACTCTCTATGAGATACAAAAAACAGCTAAAGATAGGCTAACAGGTCTCTTTTCATGCCTATCACCCAGAAGCAGTGGTGGGATTCAGCCAGTTTACACCAATTCAGGAGAACCAGTTGTTAACATTCTGAGCAGTTTGGAGAACTGGTTGGAATCAATTATTAGGGCAGAGAACTGGTTGTTAAATTATTTGAATTCCACCACTGCCCAAAAGTACATACCACCACCATTATCAGCATGTTCTCTTCCTTCCTGTCATTTGGAAACCATTCCAGACAAACAACGAATCCAAAGAGTGAACTCTGTGTGTGAGTTGGACCATGAATACTTTGAATTAGGTATATGGCTACTATGGTGGCTGTGAACTCCTATGCTACCTGAAATCCCACGCTAGAGAGAACAGGTCCAAATTTCCCAGCCTGGGGATCTCCACCCATCTGCAGCTCAGTTAGAGTCCAACAGTAAAGTCAAGGATGCAGCTACAGTACAGAGAGGAAGATAAGTGACCAGTAGGAGGAGGATACTCTATCATCAGCAATTTGTATGTAGAGTTTCACGGTTTTTATTTCATTGGTAATCATGATGTGGACAATTATTTTTGTATTTTATTTCATTAGGAGATTTAGCCTATATCAAATATACTTTATTTGGTAAGATGTCAATCCTAGAATCCAATGGACCATAAGAATAATTTTAAAGTTCTCCTATGAAGATATGGTACATCCAGCCTGCAGCATCAAATGCTCTCTCACTAACCTAAGAGACACTGAACTCTCCTTTCTGGTTGAGAAGAATTCACCCAATACAGTGAACCTGAAGAAGGAGTGAGGGAGAGCATTATGACAATCTGTCATCACAAGTTCGATACATCTGATATATAGCATCATAATGACAACCTGTCATCACATGATGTGTCACAACTTTTCCCCCCTTTGCTAAACCGGGGGTGGGGGTGGCCAGTGCATGATGCATCCAGCCATGAGTTTGATACCTCTGCTGTCCATAATGGCCCAATTATTCCAATATTCTCCATTAAATATTCATATAAACATATCTTTTTGCAATTAAGGAAGATGGAATAGAAATGTGCAGACATTCTCATCCACCTAAGTAATTTCTCCAGCATTATGTTTAAATTGGTTTCTATATAACTTGTGGATAATTGTAGATATGGAAGCAATATGCCCTGGTATACTAATAAAAATAGAAGATTACCTGCCACACTTGATAATTGAAAAGCCTCTGTTTCTCACTACCAGCCATTGCTCTGTTTTTGGAGTGGAATGTAAGCTTGGCCTGGAGAGCATGTGCCACAGCATAAACTGCATTGTAGATACTGTAGCTTTGCCCAGTCATGCTCAATTCAAAAACAGAGTTTGGAAGAGTTTCCAGCTTTTCTCTCCCAGTGCACCTTTTCTCTGCCTCTGGGTTTAAAGTGGATTTTGAGAAAGAACATTCAAAAGCTTGTTCCCAAAAGACCCTTGAAAAACTGTCTTCATTTTCTGGAACACTGATTCTCATCTGGAGAAATCTATTGAATCCTAATAATTCTTTTGATGATACTGCAAAAGAAAGAGCACCATGGATAAAATCCATACTCCAATCTCTTTGAAAAGGAACTGAAGTGTATTCCATCTGGGCCGGGAAAATCCAAACTTTGTCTTTTCTTTCAACTGTTCTGTCTAAATAATCTGAAACATAGGAGATTGTTCTGAAACCTGACATGGCCTGGTTTTCAGAGTATACAATCGCAACACTGGAGGTACTTTTCATAATGACTTTGCATAATTTAATGAAAGTATTGATTTGTTCTCCTATCTCATCTGAAAAAGCTACTGTTGGAAGCTCTGAAATGTAATCAAAGCAGATTCCATTTTGAGATAAAACAAAAAGTTCTTCCCTCAGAAATCGTTCACCAATCTCATTTTCTTGAAAAATTATCCCAATCCAGGTCCATTTAAAATGAAGCAGCAGCTGGAGAATCCCCATAACATGAAGTTGTTCATTTGGATACATTTGGTAGAAGAATTCTGTATGAATCATGTTATCTATCGCTGGAGCAGAGCCGTATGTGAGCTTAAGAAAAAAGAAAATACAAAATGTATGTATATGTGTTTGATATAAGTGATAAATGGTTAAATTTGACAGCTTTATTTTGTTGCTTTGATTTTCAAGACTTTTCATATCTTCCTTTAATTTCTATGAAGTTAATGGAACTAAACTGTCACCAAATATTATGATGCAATTTGATCATATTCAATTTTGCTATAATACATAATGTTTGGGAAATAGTAAAATATTATGTACTGTAGAAAGCCTCTATGGGACATCAGACAAGTCTAAACTATTGATACAGTAGATGTTCAGAATTGATATAATGTTTTTACTTCATTTCTACCACCAAGGGAGTACTTGGAATGTTTGAACAATTGATTTTTATCTATTTTGGATATAGGAGCAAAAGCCTAATTAAGCCATTTAGTATCTAGTTCTCTGTGAAGTGTCCCCCCATAGTTGGATCTGATGGATGCAACCTTGCTGTGTATTTATCCAGAATGAAGTGGAATTTTTCATAGTTAGTATAAGATTCAATCTGAAGAATACCTAGTTCCAGTAGCCATTCATCACATGATTTAGTTTCCAAACCCATTATCATCTTTGTTGCTCTTCTTTGCACTCTTTCTAGGGCCTCAGCATCTTTTTTGTATCATGGTGACCAGAACTGGATGCAGTATTACGAATGTGGTTTCACCATTGCAGGAAAAAGCAGTACCTGAGATTTTGATGTTATCCCTCTGTTGATACAGCCTAGAACATATTGACCTTTTTTGGCAGCTGCAACACCTGCTGATTCATATTTAAGCAGTGATCCATCAGGCATCTAGATCCCTCTCAAGTTACTACTGTTGAATCAGGTACTTCCTATTCTATACCTATGCATCTGATTTTTCCTTCCTAAATGCAGAATCTTATTTTTCTCACCACTGAACTGCATCTTGTTGAAAAAGGCCCATTGCTCATATCAGTCAAGAGCCTTCTATCTTCCAAAATCCCCCCCAGCTTAGTGTCATCTGCAAATTTTATGAGTTCCCCTTCTATGCCCTTATCTAGATAATTTATGAAAAAGTTTAAGAGCTTTGGGTCCAATTGAGGTACTCTACTGTATGCTTTCCTCCTGGTAGATGTAGCTCTGTTGAGGACTATATGGTAAGTGTGGTTGGTCAGCTAATTGTGAATACATTTGGTGATGGTACTGTCTATTCCACATTGTTCTATCTTATCAAGAAATAAGCTGGTTTGAGCTTCTTCGGCAACAGACCGAAACCGCGATTCTGCATGGTTTAGATCCGTGCTCACCGCTGGAGCACCCAGAGCTGGCTGGTTTCAGGGCTAAGCCACCCTGTAGAAGTGGTGAAGAGGGGGGGAAGACTGCCTGCAGGGTTGAGGAGAGCCCCATCTCTCCTCCTCAGCTGGCTATTACTCCCTTTCCCGAAGGTGGTTATAGCGGTGGTCAGAAATGGCCACCCCAAAGAAAAGCTCGACTGGAAAAGAATGTGCAGGAGGAAGATAAGAAGAGAAAGTTTTGGTTGACCGGGTCAAACAGCAAAAGCAACAAATAAGGTACCCTGGAATTTAAACTATAAAAAAATAACACTGTTCCCAAAGAAGATTTTCAAGCAGTGAAGGAGAGAGAAAGGGGAAAGGATTTGGTTTTTTCTCTCTCCTCTTCCTTCCCCTATACTGACAGCTAAGAGACTTAAGCAAGAAATTGAGAAAAAAAATCACTTTGACATCAATAGGCATTTAAGCTGAAAATAAAATGTCAAAGGGATAATAAAAAATTCTGGATACTCAAAAGCTTTTGAAAGCAGGAAAGGAGAGAAAAAGAATAAAAAGGCAGGATCTGGAAGGGAGACTGCCTGGAATTAAAAAGAACTTACAGTAAAATCTCAACAAGACTTCTAAAAGATACATTTTAACTGAAACATGGCAACAAAATAGTAAAACCCCAGGAAGAGAAAGTGAAAAAAGAAGTAAGAAGAAACAGCTTGGGAGTATTTGGATTACTTGGTGACTTCTGGATTTTTGGTTACTGCATTTGAATGACTAAAATCAATCGGGTGGTTGTTTAAAAGTGTCAAACATGGCACCACTTTTAGAAGAACTGAAAATGGAACTTAAAAAGTACAAAGAAGACGCACAAGAAGGGAGAGGTTTTTTTGACTTCGTATTTCAATTCTTAGAAATGGAGATTTGGAACTATGAGAAACAACAAGAAACACCTGCAGAACAAGAAGATTGGGACAAAGAAGAAGCCATCTTTAATGAACAAGTAATTTTATGTGGGGAAAGAAAGGAAAGGGGGGGAAGAGAATGAAAAGTTTAAGATTTGGAAAAACAACCCCAATAAAGAATAGTTTGAAAAATAAGTATAAAATTAGAAAGCAACAGAAAAGGGAAATGCAGAAGAGAGAATTAGAAGTAGAGACACAAGGGGGTAAAAAGGGGAGGGAGAAGAAGAGAGGGAAGAAAGAAAGGAAAAGAAGTTATAAAGGACAGAAACAAGATATAGAGAAACAGGGCCTATTTAGAGATAAAGGGTGAAAATCTAATGGAAAAAGGGATTCTGCAAAGGTACATAAGACAGTATTGTTATATTAGAAATAGAAATAATTTCAGAAAATATGAAACAATGTATGATTAAAATGATGGATAAAATAGTTATCGTAATTTACTGGAATGTTTGTTAATAAATAAATGTAATAAAATGAATATTTAATTATTTATAAAACATAAGTGAAGAGAAATAGGGGAAAAATTAATTATGGAAAGATTATACGTGTCCCCAAGGAAGTATGATATTTAATTGAAAAGAAATGTTAAAGATGTTAAGACTTTGATGAATATTAATGATAGAACTGAATTGGAATGGAATGAGGGTTTTAATTACATATATTTATAATCCTTTTTTTTTAAAGAATATAGTGTGTATTTTAAGAATGTACCAAGCAGAATTCGATTGGAAGTTATGTATTATGTATTATATTGAATGTTATAACCTTAAGGTATACATTGAAGTTTAAATAAGAGTTGAATGGATAAAATTAAAAGATATAAAGGTGTCACACTCCAATTAGTAACTACAGGAGAAAATTTGTTTAATGAGAAAAGATAATATGAAATTGAAACAGGACAGACAAAAGTATAAATATGATTTGAATTGAGATGAGATAATCAAAATAAAGTTGAGAAAATTAAAAGAGGGAAAAAACTATATAGAAAATGCAAAATAGTAATAAGATATGGCATAGAACACAAAAAGCATGAAATTGAGTTTGTGTCTTTATAAAGAAGTGTAACCCGGGACCATGCTATTTTCAAAAAAGATGTTTTACTTGTATTGTGTGTGTGAAAACCCAAATAAAACTTTATAAAAAAAAAAAGAAATAAGCTGTGGTCTACTTTATCAAATGCCTCATTGCAATCCAAATGTTTTTAATAGCATTTTCTTGATCCACTAATTTATCCACTTTATCAAAAAAGGCAATAATATTTGTCTGGCATGGTTGGCTTTTAATAAACCCATGTTGGCTTCCAGTAGTCACCTTGTTCATTTCTAGATGCTCACAAACTTGCTGCTTGATTATCTTTTCTAGGATTTTCCCATATACTGATGTCAAGCTAATTGACCTGTATTTTCCTGGATCCACTTTTTTTGCCTTTTTGTAGTATTGGAACTACACCATCCTTTTCCAGTCTTCTGGCAGTTCACCCATGCTCCAGGAGTTTTGAAAGCTTTCATTCAGTGATTCCAAGATCATGCCTGCCAGCTCCTTCAATAATCTGGGGTGAAAACCATCTTGTTCTGGATATTTGAACTCACTCAAAGCATAAAGGTGTTTTCTTATCAATCTCTTGACTATTTGGACCTCCATTAGTGTTCTGACTCCCAGACAGGAACCTTCCTACTTTTCCAGAGACTAAAAAATGAGGAGGGGGAAAATACTTTCAGTTATCCAAGGTTCTGTTTAATGTAACCATATCTAGACTTCTCAGATAACTAACAAGGCTGAGCCACCCTCCCTCCCTTCCTATATCAATGCAGCTGTATACTTGGATATAGACATATAGACTGTATGTACTATGGAATGAATGCATTGCTTGAACTGATCATATTTTTTCATGGAAGAAACTATTAATTGAGATTATCTGAGGTACAACTATGTTTGGATTATTACTTTTTATCAACAGAAGAGATCATCTTTTCAGATGAACTCTTGTTTCATATTCCATTGAAAAAAAAGGGAGAACAATGAACCAGGAAAAAATATCCTAGCCTCAATAGAACAAATGCTTCAATACTTGTCTGCAAATAAAAATGCTATTTTGAATTGCTTTAGGAATAAATCACTGTTCAGTCATATGTTTGTTTGTTTTTTCTTTATTATGAATGCATCACTTTGATTTTCCAGTTATACTAGATAATATGCTTTCATTTTCTTATCATTTTCTTGTTATTTTACTGCTATGGATATCAGCAAAAATATTTGAAATTAAAAGAATGATCTCTCTTAAGAGCAAGAGAGAAATGTAAATCTTATTTACATTTTTTTTAAAAAAATTGGAGACAATGTTCTCCAACTCAGCACAATTTTCAGTAAATCAGGACTGGAAAATATGAAAGTGTTGTCTATTCAGATGTCAGTTAAATTTTGTTTGATATTAGTTTACCACAAATCCAGAAAATATCATTTAAGAAAAACTCACATATCAATAATTCTATTATTATTATTATTTTTACTTGAGCAGGTCTTACCTGAGGAATCTTGTAAATGCTCAAAATGTCGGCCATAACCTGAGAGTTATGAGAATTGGGTCCAGCAATAACACAAATTGAGTTTTGATTGTTGCTGCATTTATAGTTAGGAACAAATCTGTCATGTGAAGAAAGAAGCTCCATAGAAGCAAGGTAGGTCCATGTTGCCATGAAATAGCTATTAGATATACCAAAGCCCAAAGTGATGTTTGGTAAGATGTGAGAATTTTCATTGATTTCCTTTACAGCAAAGATCAAGGACAAGATATGCTGGTATGTCTGTAAAAACAAACTTTAAGGGAGGGTAGTGCCTAGGTCACCACAATGGCATTTCCACACAAAAAATTTGTTGCATTTCAATTTTATAATCTTTGTTAACCTTTCAGAAATAGACTCTGAGCTCCCAAGGTCAGAGTGTCTGTAGAAAATACTTGTCCTCTCTATTCCATAAAAATCAGTATAGAACCAGCTATTTGGCAGATATCCTCTTTGGTATCCATATCTTTCAGTAGTCTAAATTATCTTTTAAAATGTTTTTATAGCATTGGGATGTTACTATCTCATTTTGAAAGATGAAATGTTGTATATTGGGGAACATCAGAAATGGTGATATCTTAAAACCTAGAAAGCAACATTTCTTAAGAAATCCTCTTTGTGATGTCAAAGAAGTTGACTTAGAGAAAAAAATCACACAGATGGGTTCGACTGCTAAACTGCTTAGGAAATTCAATGGAAGATGCAACATTCTTTCTACATATTTGTTAAAGGCCAAAATGCTGTGCTCCCATGTTAATGCTTTCTATTTGTTCACATTTAAAACAATTCTGCCTTTCACCTTCCTTTTCATGATTTCTTCCCATTCTCCTCCCTCTCTATACCAGTGTGATTGAACTCCTTTCTCAAGATAAGTTCATTCAAGAAATGATTAACTTCTCTTTGAGTTACCTAGTATTTCTTATAAAATATTGATTCAAGAGATCCTTACAAGTGTGTAATGTAACCCTGCTTGTCTCCCATCTCTGAAACAATTCCATGTTTTTTTCCTGATCTGCCCTTAAAATTATTCTAGATTATTCTCTAGTGCTCTAGTGCTATATCTTCCCTCTCCTCCCTCCAAAATCCTCTATCAGGACCTTATTTCATATATCTGTGAGAATGTGATGTAGACTGGAAATGTGTATGGAATAAAAGGGTGCTTTGATTAATGTTGCCATAAAACAGACTCGACTCTGCTCTCAGAAGAAAGCAAATTGGTCAGGCAACTGTTAAATCTATTCCAATTCTTCACTGATAAATTTCTGCCAGACTTAATTGATCAAAAAAATTGACATGGAACAACAGAGTAGAACCATATCCACATAATAGACATAGTATAAAAGCTTCTACTTAGTCTATTTAGTCTCAAAATAAACTTTGCTTTTACCTCATAGAAAATTATTTTTCATGCAGAATGTGATCTGAGCAGTTACATACACAATACTATAGTGGAACTGGTGTTTGGGACAGAAGCATTGGAAAACTAGAAAGCAGAACATTGGGGAAAACTCAGATATATTAAGCAAGACCAAGTGCAGTGGTAAAAATTTTTATGAAGTTGAAGCAAAGTGAGAAAAAAGCACTATTTTACTGTTAACCCAATCATTAGGAACAATATAAAAAACAGAGTGTAGGAAGATTAACTGAAAGGAAATAAAATTTATATTTCAATAATTTATTCCATCTCCAAAATATCCAACCAGATTTGGAAGCTGATATAGTTTAAAATAGGAACTACATACAAGGGATCATCAAGAGGTTCCTCAGATGGGATTGTTTTGAAGGTGATTAGGTTAGACATCATATAAATCAGAGAAATAATGCCACCAATGATGAGATCACCTGAATGGTAAGACTTGTATTTAATACTAGGGTTGCTGATAGTGCATTTGGTATCATGGCATATAACCTGAGAAAGCAGTTTTATCACCCATAGCCTGAAGAGTAACATAGCAAATCACAAATGTGTGTTGCTGAAATGATAATTGATATGGCTTCTGAATATAGGACAATCTAACATTTCTTTTCAGGGATCATTCAAATGCAAAAATGTATAGGAAAAACAATCAGAATCACACAGCCTTGCTCCATATTTGAATGTGTTTAGGAACAAGAAATATTAATAACATCACTCTTGGTTGAGTGTCTGTTTTGCTCTGTTCTTTGAAACTCTCTGGAGACCAGAGGAGTAGAATTAAACAATGTCAATTATGGGGCACACTATCTCTTGTTCTTTTGATATTGCAGCAGAAGATAATTGATCTCATCTAGGAGAAAACAATTTGTCATTTCTATGTAGCAACAAGAGAAGAAATGGGTTGCAGTCAAAGGGATAGTAATTTAAGGAATGTAAATAAACAACATAAGGAAAAAGAATAAGTTTGCCAGCACTGTAATGGTTTGAAAAGATGGTATGACACAGAAGTCAGGCACTTTGATAAGACTTCCCTAATGAGAAAAGAGCATTATTAAATAAATAAAGTCATTATTTGTCAGCAAACATCCATGGTTTTAGTTCACCTAGAGTTCATTACTCTTCTCTGGCCAATAGTGCTTGGGATATAATAAAATTATTGTCAGCATTGTTATGTTGACTTGTGGTCTTTACAAGAACAGGGCCATGGATTTTTCTTGATACTTTCAAAAAATGGTTTGCCACTCTCTTATTCTTAGGATCAAGAGAGAATTATGGATGGAATGTCACTGTAATGGGGAGAAAAGTTAGAAGGGCTTGATTGTTTGGAAACTGGAAGTTTTTAATTTTGGGATCAGAACAGGAATTGTAGGTAGAAGTGTTGGAAATGCAAGCAGGGTTAAAGTTAGTTGGCATACAACAAAAAAGAGCAAGTTGGAGAAAAGATACAAGAAGAAAGGTGCAGAATTGAAACAGACTTTTTTCTTGTCCTTATCTCTTATACTTTGGGGACCAAAGTTGTTTGGGGTTTTGTGTTCTTTTTGTTTTTAATCTGGGTTGGCAGGACCTATTATTATATTGTCTACTGCAGGGACCCTAACCCCTGGTCCATGAACTGGCATCAGGCCATGGCTTGCCAGAAACTGAGCTGCACAAAGAAGCAATAGAATAGATAGAATAGAATACTTTATTGGCCAAGTGTGATTGGACACACAAGGAATTTGTCTTGGTGCAAATGCTTTCAGTGTACATAAAAGATACATTAGTCAAGATTCATAAGGTACAATATTTAATGATAGTCATAGTGTACAATAAGCAATCAAATCATACTAGGAAATAATCAATATAAATCATAAGGATACAAGCAACAAAGTTACAGTCATACAGTCACAAGTGGGAGGTGATAGTAATAGTAATGCAGACTTTGTAAATAGTTGGACATTGTTGAGGGAATTATTTGTTTAACAGAGTGATGGCATTCAGGAAAAAACTGTCCTTGTGTCTAGTTGTTCTGGTGTGCAGTGCTCTATAGCATCGTTTTGAGGGAAGGAGTTGAAACAGTTTATGTCCGGGATATGAGGTGTCTGTAAATATTTTCACAGCCCTGTTTTTGACTCGTGCAATATACAGGTCCTCAATGGAAGGCAAGTTGGTAGTAATTGTTTTTTCTGCAGTCCTAATTACTCTCTGAAGTCTGTGTCTGTCCTGTTGGGATGCAGAACCAAACCAGACAGTTATAGAGGTACAGATGACAGGCTCAATTATTCCTCTGTAGAACTGTATCAGCAGCTCCTTGGGCAGTTTGAGCTTTCTGAGAAAGAAGCTTGATTAGAGAGATGATAGATAGATGATAGACAGATAGATGATAGATGATAGATAGAGATAGATGATAGATACAGATACAGATAATCAGAGTTGGAAGGTACCTTGTAGGTCATCTAGTCCAACTCCCTGCCCAAGCAGGAAACCCTACACGATTTCTGAAAGATGGGAGTCCAATCTTTTCTTGAAAGTCTCAAGTGATTCTGCTCCCACAACTTCCAAAGGTAAGCTGTTCCATTGGTTGATTGTTCTCAATATATATGATAGATGATAGATAGATAGACAGATAGATAAATGATAGATAATAGATAAATTTTAAATAGATAGATAGATGGATAGATGGATAGATAGATACAGAGGTGGTATTAGCAGGTTCTGACCAGTTCTGGAGAACCGGTAACAGAAATTTTGAGTAGTTCAGAGAACTGGCAAATACCATCTATGACTGGCCCCACCCTCATCTATTCTCTGCCTCCCAAGTCCCAGCTGATTAGCTGGGCCTTCTTTTCATGCCCTGGACAGGAGAACAGAGCTGGAAATCAGGCTAGTGGTGTGGGGAGGGAATGGGATTTTGCAATAACCTTCCTCCAGGAGTGGGAAGGGAATGGAGATTTTACAGTATCCTTCCCCTGCCACACGCACCAAGCCACACCCACTAAGCTATGCCAAGCCCATCAAGCCATGCTCACAAAACTGGTAGTAAAAATTTGAATCCCACCAATGGATAGATGATAGATAGATGATAGATAGATAGAAATGATAGATAGATGATAGATAGATGATAGATAGATAGATAGATAGATAGATAGATAGATAGATAGATAGATAGATAGATAATTCAGTTTTGTTTCTTTATCAACTGTTTCTTTTGGTTCAGATCAGGCCTCAGCACAATAATGTAACATTTGGGGGAAAAGATGCAGCCCAGTAATCCAGCTGCAGAAGCCAAAATGGAGAAGATCTCCACAGCCACCATATATTTTCCCTTGGTGCTCAGATAGGTAGGAATAAACAACATCCAGACACTACAAAAGACAAATATACTGAAGGTGATAAATTTGGCTTCATTAAAGCTATCTGGTAACTTCCTGACTAGGAAGGCCACTGTGAAACTGACAGCAGCCAAGAAGCCCATAAAGCCAAGGACAATGTAAAACATGATGGATGAACCTTCATTACATTTCAGGACATTTTTTTCAACCATGGATTGCATGTCTGATTCTGGAAATGGGGGAGAAATCACCAGCCATGCACTACAAATGGTGGCTTGCACCAGGGAGCAAGACAGGACAATGGTGTTGGTCAGCCTTTTCCCAACCCATTTCCTAATTTTGGAGCCTGGCTTAGTGACCATGAAGGCAAGGAACACTATAGTTGTTTTACCCAATACACAAGAAAGGGCTACAGAAAAGATGGTGGTAAAAGTAGTTTGTCGCATGAGACATTTTATTTGGTCAGGTTGTCCAATGAAAAGCAAAGTGCGAAGGAAGGAAAGCAGGAGAGCAAGGAGAAGAATATAACTGAGACTCCTGTTGTTGGCTTTGACTATGGGAGTATCCTGGTATTTAATGAAGATCCCCAGCACCACAACTGAGATGAAAGAAAAGAGGAAAGCAATACTGGTTAAGGTGATTCCCAAGGGTTCTTTGTAAGATAAGAAGGTTGCATGTTTTTTAATGCAAAGCACTTGGTCCTTATTAGGATAGTGTTCTTCAGGACAAGACAAACAGTCATCTAAATCTGGAAGAGGAAGGAAAGTTGTTAAGCAGTTAAATATTCAGGTTAGTTCAGCCTTTCCCAATGTTCAAAAATAACATATTTCCATGACTTCAATTTCAAGTCTGAGTATTTGGAAATTTAAAATCTATATTATATTAAAGGCTGCAGGCCAGGAAAGCTCTAAAACCAACTTGCTTGGGAATAGACTCTTAAAATTACTATTACTTTACTTTACTTAGTCATTTGTTTATTTACTAGAAAAAATATATGTCTGTCCACTTCACAACATTGCTGAGTTACTTATAAAAATAAGATTCCATATACAAACTTTATATTTTACATTTTCCTAATATTTAGATAAACCACTTGATGAACTCCACAACTCCCTTGAATCCCTATGCCTGTTGAGAAAACCATATCTTCATGGCCTTTTAAAAGAGTATTGCAGTGTTAGCCAGTTGTATTTCTACAGGGATGAGGTTCCACAGAGAAGGAGTCATCACAATAAAGGCCCTTCTTGGAACCCTCTAGAAAATGGCATCTTGAATAGCAAGTTGTTGTTTTTTCTCTACTGGTAAACAGCTGTTGTTGTTTTTTTGCTGCCAAACTGGTTTTTGAGAAGCCAAAGCTCTTGATTTGGAAGAAAGCTTCTCAGAATCACCCAAAAAACTTTTAGACAGCTTGTTGACTCATTGGGATGAGAGATCCAGAGGTTTTTAAGTCTCAGATGAGTGCAAGCTGAAAGGTGGTAGGAGGGGAGAATTTGTCCAATGACTATCCTAAAAACACCGATTTTTTCACTTTTAAATTGTCTACTTTTGTTTTCTTTCTTCTTCTTACTCTTTTTCATAAGTAGATAAGTTATCTGCCTGCTGGGTATTGCCAAGCTGATACCCTTCTTGGACTAGAGAAGGAATTTTATTGTTGTGTTCTTTTTTTTAAAAAAAAAACAAGTTTTATTTTTTCAAGACAAACAATACATAAATACACATAAACACAAAACATAAAAGCATAAAAAATCTCTTTTCTGAAAGTTGCTTAGTCCCGGGTTAAAACTCTTGGTACAGACACAAGTTCAGTTTCATATTCATTTTACATACCATTTCATATCTTATTAACATTTTCAATTTTCTATATAACTTCTCCTCTCCTTTAAATTTTCTCAATTTTTTTTCCTCCTCTCAATTCATATCCTAATATTTATTATTCTTTGTCTGTTCTATTCCAGCCAATCATTTATTTTTCTTCTTTACAAAAAAGAAGAAATACTTCTCCTGTACACTATATGGAGATGATGCCTTTATCTTTTTCCCTTATATTTATAGTACCTAATATGAAATACATAACATACATTGGGATTCTGTCTGGTACATTCTAAAATTATACTATATTATCAAAAATAATACAAATCTATTCATTAATATTGATATTCATTCATATCTTAGACGTTTAACACATTACTTTTCAATTAAATCACATACTTTTATGAGAGCCCTATTTTCCATAATTATCCCCCCCCACATCACATATTATAGCTCAATATTTCATTGAAATGTTCCTCCTTCTTCTACTTCAAATCTCATTTCACATTTTTTTTTGCTAGTATACCATGTTCTAATCATTAATTTTAACAATCATTTATATCTTAAACATTTTATCCATTTCAATTGAATATTATGCCTTTGTGGGAACACTTATGCTTTCCACGATTATTACCCCCCACATCACAATCTTGAATCATATTTCATTACAGTACTCTCTTTTTCTTAACAAAAATTTCACTTATTTATGTTAGATATTTTATCACATTTTAAGCTACATATTATTTCTAATTTTCTATAATTACTTCTAAATACAGATATAAAAATGCAATCTTATGTACCTTTCTAGAATCCCATTAACAATAAGATCTATCCATTATCTCTGAAAAACTTTTGCTTCTTAATATCCTGCTCCCCACCATTAAAGCTTCTCATCCCTTCCTTTCTCCCTTGCTTTTTCTTCTCCTTGTCCTCTTTAACCCCATGTCTCTCCACCTCCCTTTTATTCTGCTTTCCCCCTTTCTGTTGTTTCTTAACATAATGTCCCTTTTTCACCTTATTCTTCTCTTTTTGGGCTGTTTTTTCAGATCTTAAAGACCTCTTTTCCCTTTTCTCTTGCTTTTTCCCATCTCCAATCAAAGTCCTTTTTTCATCAAAGATGGCTTCTTCTTCTTCTTTGTCCCCATCATCCTCATTCTGCTTCGCATAAATATAAACCGCCATTTCTAAGTATTGAAAAATAGTGCCAAGTCCATCTTCCCCTCCTTGTTTTTCTCTTTCATATTTTTGATATATAAGTTCCAATCCATCCACAAGTAATGCCATTGTGTAGAGAAAAAGTTTTTCCAAACAACCACCCAGATGATTTAATCAGAAATAATTTCCAAAGGTTCCAAAATCACCAAACAATCCAAACAGACTGTTTCTTTTAAATACCTTCTTCTTCACTTTTTCTTTCTGAGGTTAAAGTAATCACAAATCCTTTTCAAATATATTTTTTGGAAGTTTTAAAACTCTTTGCAATTCTAGGCAATCTTCTCCTTATTTTCAAATTTTGCTCTGATTTTTTTTCACTCTCCCTTCCCACTCACAGCCAAAAAGATTTTTTTTCCCGCTGTCACTTTAGGAAGGAGAGTAGAACAAAGAGAAAAAAACTTTCCCTTTAGGGTATTCGCAGCTTGTAGCTCTCACAAGGAACAATATATCCTTAACAGCTTTCAAGGTTCCAAATCACTTTCTCCCGTCTTGTCCCGGTTAAAAGCACCTTTCACTTTCTCCAGCTTTCTCCTCCTGCACTTGCTTACCCGGCTGCAGCTTTTCTTCGTGGCGGCCATTACTGACCGCCGCCTCTCCGCCTCGGGAAAAGGGAGTTTAGCCGCTGGGGAGGGGCTTGCGGCACCCCAAACCCCTTGCCGGATCCCCTGTCTTCAGCTGCCTCTATGGGGAGCTATATCCCCAGATCCAAATGGATCGGGGAACCTTGGCAGCGAACGCAGCAGGGATCGCGCGGTCGCAAATCCTGCCGCCGCCGCATGCTAGCAAACCGGAAGTCGAATTTTATTGTTGTGTTCAAAGATATTCAATGAAACATGTAGATCTATACACTGGAGAAACAAAATCATCACTTCAGAAATCCATGGTCAACATAGAAGAATAAACCCATCAGGACAAGATGCATTTGAAAGACAAAAGTCACTATTTTGAATACATATTTTGGGCAGAGAATATGATCACTGTTTTGAAAGAAGGGTTAAAGAGGTCATCTACATTAAGATTGAACAGCCCTCTCTCTACAGAAGGGGAGAGATATATCACCATCTATCTCCTGTTTACAACATAGTCCTTTCAGCAGTTCCAAGAAACTTCCACACCCATTTGCACTATTCAGTTACCCTGAGAGCACAGTTAAACCTCCAAGCGACCTTAATGATTCTCAGAAAGAATGCTAATAATTAGATGACTGTAAGGAATATGAATCCTTCTATTCACCCCCATTCAGTCAGAACGGAATAAGCTTCTTGGATGAGAAGTGAAACATCTTCAAGGAAAAACAAAGAAAATCCAGTTGCCTTTTTGGGGGAAAAAGCAACTTTGGGACATGTTACGATTGGTTACATCATAATCATCCCACTTCTCCTGGACGGTATGGATCAGTGCCTCAACATCAGCAAGCCTAGATAGTGTTTTGAACCTATTGTCCTTCAGAATTAATAAATATCAACACTCCTTGCATGGTATTTGTTACCTGTCTGGTTGGTGATTTTCCCTTCTGGGCAACGAAGGCATTTGTAACAGCAAAATGGCTTCCCCTCTATTGTGATCTTGATATAACCCAAGGAGCAATGATTATTGCACAAGGAAGGAGGTTGAGTCTGTTAATAAATGAAACTGCAATACATTTAGAATTTAGATGTTAACAATCTAAGAAATTATTATCTTTGAGGAATCTTTCCTTTTTTGCTCAGTTGTAAAACATTCTATACTAGCATGTTTTTTGGTTTATTTCTCAACATTTAAAAGGTAAAGGTTCCCCTTGCACATATGTGCTAGTTGTTTCCGACTCCAGGGGGCAGTGCCCATCTCTGTTACAAAGCCGAAGATGCCTCCATGGTCATGTGGCCAGCATGACTAAATGCTGAAGGGGCATGGATCACTGCTACCTTCCCACCAAAGTGGTCCCTACTTTTCTACTTGCATTTTAAAAATGCTTTCGAACTGCTAGGTTGGCAGAAGCTGAGATAAGTAATGGGAATTCAGTCTGGTATGTGGCACTAGGGATTTGAACTGCCAACCTGCCAACCTTTCTGATCAACAAGCTCAGCGTTTTAGTCACTAAGCCCCACGTCCTATTTATATACGCGTCCTGCATTATAAGTCATGCAAATAGAAAAGTCTCTTATTCATCATATAGATCTCGAAGATTAGAGTTATTTAACTCAGAGGTAGAAATAAATTCAGTTCCTTTTTCTTATGCAAAGGTCCTGTGCATCAAACATATTGCTTTTTATTTCTTATTCATTAATTTGTGTAATTCTTTGAAAACTATTCAGACTGCAGCTTTAGCCTGAGCAGTGAATCACTCCTTTAAAAATGAATAAAAGGTACCTGGTTAAAAAGACTGGGCCAGACAATTTTATCTGTTGATAGAGAGAGAGGGCTTTCTATTTGAGCTGATGGATTTACTTTTCCAACCTTGACTCTACGAAAGGATTGATTTGGGAAGATGATCCAGTTAATAATATCAAAGCCAGTTGCAACCTTCCCATTCTGGTCAAAGAAAATATTTTCTCCAGCACTGTTGTTAAATGAGACTTTCCTCAGGTAATGATGAAGCTCAGGGGAGGAACATGGCAGTAATTAATATGCATGAATAGCAAACATATATAGTGATGTTATTTTGTAAGATATTATTGCACTCCTAAATACAGGTTTCCGTCAACATATGATCACAATTGTGTCCAAAATATTCATTGCTAAGCAAGATAGTTATTAAGTGAGTTTTTCCCCATTTTATCACCTTTCTTGCAGGAGTTGTTAAGTGAATCACTGCAGGTGTTAAGTTAGTAACATGGTTGTTAAGTGAATTTGGCTTCCCTGTTGACTTTGCTTGTCAGAAAGTTGCAAAAGTTGATTACATTATCCTAGAACACTGTAACTGTCAGGGGTGGGCTTAAAATAATTTAGCAATTTGTTCTCTGCCCGGTTGCTGAGAGGGTGTGGCCATGGTGGGTGTGGCTTAGCCTCCTGCACCACCCTGGGAGTGAAAACAAGCCACGGGGGGTATTCACCTTTCCCAGGTTCCGAAGGCTCTCTAGAGGCCGGAAACAGGCTTATTTCCTGGACCTTCTGGGAGGTCCATTTTTGCCCTCCCCAAGCCTTCACACAGTCCCTGCACTTATCTGTGATCCAAAATGGGCCCTGTGGGGACTCCTGGGAGGGGCAGGGCAGGGTGTGTGGAGCCAGCTGGTTGCCAGAACTACCGGTTTGCTGAGCCAGATTAAAATTAACTTTTAGTTTGCCTGAACTGGTGTGAACAAGTAGCAGCACAGCCCTGGTAACTGTCATAAACACATACCAGTTTCCAAGTGTCTGATTTTTGATCATGTGACCATGGGGATGCTGCAGCGCTGCAATCTTAAGTAAAATGGTAATTAGTCACTTTTTTCACTGCTGTTGTGACTAAATGGTTGTTAGTCAAGGACTACTTGTAACAGTGTGAATTGATCACTGTCATTGGCAACTGCCAGAAGTTTCATGAAAAGAAAGAGGGATCTGCTAAGGTAGCCTAACAACCCTCATTTCATATTTTACCACCTAGAAGCACATGACTCCATTACCAGAAATTTTCATTCTCAGAGCCTGAAACCACCAACATTTTGTCCTTTACTTCCCACTCATAGTTACGCATCTAACTTGAAAGCACAAATATCATTTCAAAATTATTTACTTTATATGTTGAGATAGAAAGTGAGTTCATCATTTCTCCTTAATTTTTCCAGGGGAGGGAGAGCTTCTCTCAGTATTCCTAAAATTCAGGAGTTCTTTAAAAAAAAAAACAAATTATAATGTAATTAAACAATGGCATGGAAGAGGAGACACACCGGAAGACCCATTTTGATCTCCAGATACAAAAGCAGTTGTATGCTTACAGACAGAAGTGGTACCATTTATTTATAATTTATTTATTTACAACGTCCATTTAAAATATGAATATAAAAATAATTAAAAAACTGGAAATTTGTCTCATAAAGAAACAATCTGTGAAAAATGAACCATTTCATATGGGTTGCAGAGATGTGGACATTTGGATCCATCTAAGATTGAGGGGTGTCAAACTGGCGTCCCATGGGCCAGATACATCATGTACAAGCCACGCACATCCCACCTCAATGAAGGGGAAAATGTTGCTATATGTCATGTGATGGCAACATGATGCAGTAAGTTTGACCCTTGTGATCTAAGTTAACAACCCACCTTATTAAATTTCTTCCTACATAATGTGTGGACTGTTGTAGATATGGAAGCAATATACTATGCTACATTAATAAATATAGGATATTACCTGCCATATTTGATGATTTAGAAAGTTCTTCCCATTACCAGCCATTGCTCTTTGTTTAGAGTGGGATGTACGCATGGCTTGGAGAGCATGTGCCATGGCATAGATTGCATTGTAGATCCTAAAGCTTTGCCCAGTCATGCTCAATTCAAAAACAGAGTCCGGAAGAGTCTCCAGCTTCTCTTCCCCAGTGCAACTTTTCTCTGACACTCGGTTTAAAGTGGACTTTGAGAAAGAACATCCAAAGGCTTGTTCCCAAAAGATCCTTGAAAGACTGTCATTCTCTTCTGGAACATTGTTTCTTGTCTGAAGAAATGCATTGAATCCTAATAATTCCTTTGATGAAACTGTGAAAGAAAGAGCCCCATGGATGAAGTCCATGCTTCTGTCTCTTTGAAATGGAACTGAAGTATATTCCATCTGGGCTGGGAAAATCCAGACTTTGTCCTTTCTCTCCACTGCTGTGTCCACAATTTCTGAAACAGAGGAGATCATTCTGGAAATTGGCATTACATGGTTTTCAGAATACACAATCACAACACTGGAGGTAGCTGTCATAATGATTCTGTATATTTTAAGAATATTATCCACTTGTTCTCCCAACTCATTTGAAAATGCTTTTGTTGGAAGCTCTTCAATGTAATCAAAGCAAATCCCATTTTGAGAAAATATGATAAGTACTTTCCTCAGAAATCGTTCACCGATCTCATTTTCATGACAAATCACCCCGATCCAGGTCCATCTAAAATGCAGCAGCAACTGGAGGATCCCCATAATTTGAAGATGTTCATTTGGAAAGATGTGATGGAAGAACACTGCATAAATCATACTATCCATTACTGGAGCTGAGCCATAGGTAAACTAAGGAGGAAAAACAAGGAAAACAAAATATCTCAGTCCACAAAAACAAGAGGTATGGGGAATGTTTCAGAAAAGACAATAGACCTGCCTACGTTTTAGGAGAGCAATATCCCAAAGATGCTTTTTCAGGAGGCAACTGAATTTGCTTGTTGTTGTTTTTTAAAGACATTTGGCTTCTCATCCAAGAATGCAGTCCCACCACCCTGTCAGGACTGAAGAAGCTTCTTGGATGAGGAGTGAAACATCTTCAAAGAAAAAAATTATTGCATTTTTATGCTGCCCATCTCCCCTGCAAGGTGACTCTGGGTGGCTTACACATTATAAAACAAGTTAAAAAAAAATTAAAACATTTAAACTACACATATTAAAATGTAAAATACTTTCATAAATGTAGAATTGATGTTAGTTCTTAGATATAGTCTACATAAGAAGCAAAAAGCTTTATCTTTACTACCTTTACTATAACAGTACTTTAATATTAGCCTAAAAGATCCTGTTAGTCTCTCATTATTTCACAAAATTTGTTATAGAAGAGTTAACCTCTCTACAACAATTTCATAAGAAACACCATCATTTTCTAAAAGTACAGGTTGAAGAAAAGATATTTGATAAATTTTTCTTCACCATTATGAATAACCAGTGCCAACTAGATTAGATAAACTTTCTTTTTAGAACCAAGGATTATAGGCTTAAAAGAATCATGGTGACCTTCTACTCAAACACCCTGCCAAAGGTCAAAATCCAACATATAATTTTCAACTTTCCTTGAAAATCTCCAGTGATGGAATAACCAACAGAGAAAATTTCATTAAACAGGAATACAGATATCAGATATAGCACAAATATGGGTTGTTTTTTTAAGTCTTACCAGTGGAATCTTGTAAATGCTAAGAATATCTGCCATAACTCGAGAGATATGAGAATTGGGTCCTGCAATAACACAAATTGAGTTTTTGTGGATACTACATTTGTAGTTGGGAACACAACTATCATGTGAAGAAAGCAGCTAGATAGAAGCAAGGTAGGTCCAGGCTGCCATGAAATAGCTGTTAGATATTCCAAAGCCCAAAGTGATGTTTGGCAAGATCTGGGGATTTTCATTGATTTCCTTTACAGCAAAGATCAAGGTTAAGATATGCAAGTAGTTCTGTAGAAACAAACTTCAAGACAGAATAATGTCTCTGTCACAACATTTGCATTTCCACACAGAGCATTTATTGCATTTCAGTTTAATACTCTTTGTTAACAAGTCTATGGCCTCAAAGAAAAACAGCATCTAGAAAATAATTGTCCTCACAGGTTTCATGAGTGAAATACAGATATTTGGCAAATAACTTCTTTGTAGCAACCTCATTGTATGTAACCTCATTGTGAAAGGTCCAATGTTGTACATTGAAGTACATTAGTATGGCAATATCTAAAATATAGAAATAAAGAATTTTCAGCTCCTAAGTTATTTTCTCTTTGCTGTCAACGGACTTTGACTACAGAAAAAGTGATGGCTTGTGTTTATACTCTGCTCAATTTTTTTCTGTGCCATAGAAGTGTAGGTCTGAGCATAGGGGATCCAGGAAGCAGAGTTGGGGAAAAATCAGGTATCAATTAAGTGAGAGCAAGGAAAGTATATATCTGGAAATTTTATGAGGCTGAAATGAAGCACAAATTTTCTTCTAACCATTTATTATGAAATATATAAGTGATAGAGTAGAAACTCTGACCACAGTATGATTAACTGATAAGAGATGAAAGTTATATTTCAGTCATTTATGTGCTCCCCAAAATACATTGACCAGACCGATCTCAAAGCTAACATGTGATAAATAGTTTAGAATCTCTGAGCAGAGAAGGCTAATTGAAAGGAAATCAAAGTTATATTTCAATCATTTATGCACTTCCCAAAATACCTTGACTGATTATTCAGCTAGATTTGGCAGGCTGTATAATTGAGAAGGATAACTACATACATGGGATCATCAAGAAGTTCTTCAGATGGAATTCTTTTGAAGGTAATCAGATTAGACATCATGTAGATCAGAGAAACAATGCCACCAATGATGAGATCACCTGAATGATAAGATTTGTATTTAATACTAGGTTTGTTGATGGTGCATTTAGTATCATGGCATATGATCCGAAGGAGTAATATTATCACCCACAACCTGAAGAGTAACATAACAAATCATATCAGTGATTTGCCAAAATGATCCTTAATATGTACGTAGGACAATCTAACATTTTGGCTTTTTCTCTTTGTTGACCTGAATGCAGAAAAGTATAAGAAAAACAGTCAGACGCATGCAGCTTGGTCTTCAAGTTTCATATTTGAATATGCTTAGTAACAAGGAATATTAATAACATCAGTCAGTCTGGGTTGGGTATGTTCCTGTTTTGCTCTGCTCTTTGGAACTCCCTGGAGTCAATTGGAGTAGAATTAAAGATGGTAAATTATGGGGCACATCTCTTGATCAATGCTTTCCAAAATTGCAGCAAAAATTAATTGATCCCACATTGGTGTGAATGGTTTGTAGCTTTCATTCAAAACAGATTGACAGCAGCAGATTGCTCTCAAAGGCAAAGAAAACCAAGGAAAAATAAATAAATAAGAAAAAGAAGAAAAACAAACAACTTTCCCTGAGTTTATATTCATATACAGTAAATGGCATGAAATAGAAAATAGTTTTGCAGTGGAAGTCAGCTTCTAAAATGAGAAAATAACCACATTGAATTAAAAAGCTTGATTGTCTATCAGAAATTGTTCATGGTTTTACATCATCAAAAGAATGTTACTTTTCTCCGGTTAACAATCCTTTAAATATTTATATTTATACTATATATAATTTTTTAAAAAGTTTTCAACAGAATAAAAACAATTTTGAATCAATTTTGAATTGAAGAAATGAAAAATAAGGAAAAAAGTGAAAAATAAGTAAAGCAAAATAAATAGAGCAGAAAGAAGAATAAATGGAGATAGTCATAAAAATACGACTTCCCTTCTTTCTAACAGCAGTTAATATTTATTTATTTATTTTATTTATTTGATTTGCCAATTGTTTACAAGATAATAAGTATAAGAGTATACATAGTTGTGAATACATGAAATGGGTACATATATGAAAAATAAAAGAATAAGAGAAACAATAGGACAGGGACGGTAGGCACGTTGGTGCGCTTATGCACGCCCCCTACAGACCTCTTAGGAAAGGGGTGAGGTCAATAGTAGACAGTCTAAGGTTAAAGTTTTTGGGGTTTGGGGAAGAAACTACAGAGTCAGGTAGAGTATTCCAGACATTGACCACTCTATTGCTGAAGTCGTATTTCCTGCAATCAAGTTTGGTGCGGTTTACTTTGAGTTTGTATCTATTGTGTGCTCTTGTGTTGTTATGGTTGAAGCTGAAGTATTCACTGACAGGTAGGACATTGCAATGTATGATTTTATATACCATGCTTAAGTCAGACCGAAGATGGCGTAATTCAAGGTTTTCTAGTTCTAGAATTTCAAGTCTGGTGGCATAAGGTATTCTACAACGAGTAGAGGAGTGGAGAACTCTTCTTGTGAAATATTTCTGGACTTTCTCAATTGTGCTAATATCAGATACGTAATGTGGATTCCAGACTGATGAACTGTATTCGAGTATTGGTCTAGCAAATGTTTTGTATGCTCTGGTTAGTAGTGTGATATTACCAGAGAAAAAGCTACGTAGGATTAGGTTAACAACTCTTAATGCCTTTTTGGCTATGTAGTTGCAGTGGGCTCTAGCACTTAGATCATTAGAGGTGAGTATTCCAAGGTCCTTTACAGAGCTTGGGTCATCAACAAGTTCTTGATTATTCAGCTTGTATTTTATTTTCTGATTTTTTTTGCCAATATGTAAGACAGAGCATTTATTTGTTGAGATTTGAAGTTGCCATTTGTTTGACCATTCTGATACATAGTCAAGATCTTTTTGTAGGGTAGCAGTATTGTCTGTGGTATTGAACAGCTTTACATCATCAGCGAAGAGAACGCAATTGCTCTTAATATGATCACAGAGGTCGTTTATGTAGAGTATGAAGAGAGTTGGTCCTAGAACACTGCCTTGGGGGGACACCACTATTGACAGGTACTGGATTTGATAGGACGCTCCCGATTTTGACCATTTGTTGTCTGTTTGACAGGAATGCTTCTATCCAGTTATTCAGTTGTCCAGAGATACCATAGGATTTTATTTTTAGGAGTAGTTTATCGTGTACCACTGAATCAAAGGCTTTACAGAAGTCTATGTAGATTGCGTCTATTGCTTTGCCCTGGTCGAGTTGTGTTGTCCATATGTTTTTGCAGTGTAAGAGTTGTAGATTACAGGATAGTTTTTTTCTGAAACCAAATTGTTTATTGGAGAGTAGGTTATTTGTCTCTAAGTGGAGGATGATGGATTGGTTAATAATTGATTCCATGACTTTACAGGTGACGCAGCATAAGGAGATTGGCCTGTAATTTTCAACTAGGCTTGGGTCTCCTTTTGAAGATGGGGATGACTGTGGCTTGTGACCATAGGTTAGGCAAGGAGCTGGTCCTGAAAGATTTTTCAAAGATTATGCTTAGAGGTTTGGCTATTGCAGTGGATAGCTTTCTTAAGAAGTAGGCACATATTCCATCCGGTCCAATAGATAGAGATGGTTTTAGATTGCGTAGTGATTTTTCAACATTGTCTTCTGTGAAATCGATATGTATTAGATCATTATTGTTATCTGTGATACGGCTAGGAAATACTGGGCATGATCCATTGCTGTTTACAAATACTGAGCCGGAGAATGTGTTAAAGATGTTGGCTTTAATGGTGTCGTCGTTGCAGTCTTTACCATCAGGTCCTAACAAGGGAGGGATGGACCTTGAGTCTTTTAGTTTGTTGTTTACAAAATTGTAAAAAGCACGGGTGGAATTGGTGCTTAGAAGGTTTTCCTCTTGTTTAATGTGATAATTGATGCATTCGGTCTTTATCTGGTGGCATAAATTTTTGTATCGGTTTTTGAAATTGGCAATGTGACCAGTTTTGTTTTTCCTCCAGAGTGATCTCTTTTGGATTGAAGTTTCCTTATTGATATGGGTAATCTGCTTTTTTGTTTTGTTTTGGGAGTTGTTGTTGGTACATATAGTTTGATGACTCTTTTGACTTCAAGTAAAAATATGTTGTAATGGTCTTCAACAGTATTGCATCCAGTGAATAGAGATTGCCAATCCAGGGATGAGAGATCGTTGTCTATAAGATCATAGTTGCCTTTTTGAAGTTACAATTGGGGATTACATCATTGTGGTGATTTTTGTGTGGACGTATGTTGAGACAAAAGTCAATCATATTGTGGTCACTACTGAAAAGGGTTCTTTAGTTTGTATTCCGTAAATTAAATTCAAACTATTGCAGAAGATGAGATCGAGGCAGTTGTTTAGTCTAGTGTTGTTGGTTACTAGTTGTTCCAGTCCCAGATTTGTAATAGCATTGTAGAAGGTTGTGTGTATGATTTCAGTTGTACAATCATTTAGGGTCCAATCAATATGAGGTAGATTGAAATCACCAAGAAAGATGAAAGGGTATGGGCAGGATGCAGCCCATGTTAGTAATGTATTTAGCTTGTTTACATGTTCGATGTCATAATCAGGTGCTCTGTAACATAGTAAGAATCGAATTGTGATATTTAAGGATAGTTCACAGATGATGGTCTCAGGAAGAGCAAGCTCCTGGGTAACTTGGATATTTTTAGATGTAAGGATTTTTATAGAATATAGCAACACCACCTCCTCGACGATTTTCACGATCTGATCGGTAAACATGATAGTCTCTTACTGTGGTAATGGAGTCGGGAGAGATGCATTGAGCCATGTTTCACAGACAAATATAATGTCGAAGTTAGCCATATTTAGGAGGATGAGAAATTCAGGTATTTTATTCACGAGGCTTCTTGCATTGAGTAGTTTGCATTTAAGGCCGGCAGTAGTTGGAATTGAGGTAGTTGGGGGCGTGCGTGCCTAGTCTTGGGTGATGGTGGATTGGTTGAGGTAGGGTTGTGGTTGAGGGTAGAAGCTGAGTATTGGGTTGCGTGGCTTACTTTTGATACAGTCAGCATGGTAGTCAATGTACAGGTCCTTCTCTCCATTGTCTAGATGGTTTTTGAGTTCAATGCGGAGTGCACGGCAGCGGGCATGTTGCTGTATGGTTAGGTCAGGGGGGCAACAAAGGTTCTTATGGTTGGTGTTGGTTTTGGCGAGTGAGTTTATGGTATAAATGAATTTACGTTTGCTTGATTCATTTTTGCAAATGACCCTGCACAAGCGTGGGGCCACAGAGCCGTCTCTATTTTTGAGCTCTCGGTCGATGCGGGAAATGTCAAGTATTTCATCAGCGGAGATGGTTGATGCTTGATAATCTCTGATGATGTTTCGGACAGTTGTGATGTCATCATTGACATTGATGTCCTCTAGACCAAATAAGATGGCGTTTGGACGTTTCCGTTCACGCTCAACGGCTTCTCTGATGAGGATTGGGATATCAATATTTGTCTGGGTTGTGTTTATTTGTGGATTGGGTTTTGGATCGGATTGTGGTTGTTGGGGAGAGATGTGGTTTGTAGCTATTGAATGTTCAGGTTTTTGCGTTGTGTCTTTTTTTTCAAGGTTGGATATTCTTTCTTTTACGGCGTCCAGGGATGCTACTATGGTGTTAAGGGATGTTTCAATGGTTTCGATGGTAGGGGATGTTTCAATGGTTTCGATGGTATCAACTCTTTCAGACAGATCCAGTTTGGGTCTGCATGATTTGCAGAAATATGGAAACTCATTGGATGATTCTAGGTATTGAATCATTTGCTCAGGTAATCCCAAGCAGTCATGATGAGCGTATTTTTTACACAGAGAACATTTGATGGAGTTTTCATTAACCTTTAGATTTTTGTAGCATTTAAGGCATGTGCAGGAGTCTTGTGGTTCATTGGTGGGGATTATCTTCTCTTTAGGTTGTGGTTTGACGTAGGATTTTCTTTTTGGCATGGTAGGTTTGTTAAAATAGTACGTTGATTGAATTAATTAAAGGAACAATTTTGGGTAATCTATGTAGACAATATTACATCAAACAATCAATTGCAGTAATCTCTCAAGTCAGATAATATTCCTGAGCAACAATCAGCCTGATCAAGTCAGATAATATTCCTGAGCAACAGTCAGCCTGATCAATTGATTACTCTAATCACTAATCAATTAATTACACTAATCATTAATCACAGTTCATTTAAATTCACTAAATCCTTGATTTAACTATTCAAATAAATTATATGAATTTTGATCTTTTAAACTAGTCAGTAATCACACTATTTGCACTAAACACTCTAATCACACTAATCAATTAAAACAATAAATCAATTAAATCATTAATAATATATTTTATAGAAATTGATTATCTAATCAATTAAAACAATAAATCAATTAAACCATTAATAAAATATTTTATAGAAATTGATTATCTAATTGTTGGTATAGGTGCTGAGGTAGAAAAGTTGAAAGTTTTGAGGTAGTGAATTAATCAGTGTTTGATTAAAGTAATGAGGTAGTATTAAGAGTCTGCAAGGAACGGGCTAATTGTTTTTCTAGGAGCTGTAGTTGACTGGATGTAGGAATTTATTGCTCTTTGAATAGCAGATCGCTATTACTCTGTAAACAGGAAGTTGTAACGCAATGTTCAAAGGGTTTTTATCCGAGTGAAGGAAAGGGCTTCACTTCTAAGAACAGAGGAAACCAACTAATCTCCTCTCCTTTTTTGTAAGCAGACTTGGATTCAGCAGAGACAAATTGAACAGCTCACAGGAAACTATTTGTTTTTGTTTTCCCTTGATGAATGAGATTTCTGGGCCCCTCCTAGTTAACTGAATACACTTTCAGAGTTTGTTGCTTTTAAGAGAAAGAGGCACGTCTTGCACTGGTAATTCTAACTGTTTATATTTTTACTGTGTAGACTCAGATTTGTATTGAGCATTCACTCTTGGCTTCGATATACCTCTGCTTCTATCACTCCTGGCCTCAATATACTTCTGCTTCTATCACAGGGAATAAAATTGCTTCCAATCTTCTCAGGAGTTCAGTTAACACAATACTTCCCTACTTACTTACAATAAGTCCAATCAGATTCCCACTCAGCAGTCGAGGGGAAAACTATTGAAGTCGAGGGAAAAGCCACAGTTAGAGCGCTCTATCTCAGCGATCCTCCCGGCCGTTGCTCCTCGGGCTTTCCTCCCTCTCTCTCCGGAGCGAAGCGGTAGCAGCGGCATAGATGTTTATATTTTACTCTCTAAAGTTACATCATAATTTCTTTCTTACTGTAATGTATGGGATTTTGTAGACAAAACAAAATACTTTCTTCTGGAACCCTGACACCAAGCATATTAGCATGACCACTCACATTGTCCACATTTTCAACATAAATGGAAAGCATCTTTATACATTCTAAATAATTTTTCTGGTGTTATATATCACTAGTACATCATTTTATAAAGATTCTCTTTTAAATACTGTGGGAAGCAACTCCCCCTCCTAGAAGAATGAAATATTTTGAGTAATATTTAAAATGGCAGAATATTTCCCTAAATGATAAATGGAGAAGCATGTTTTTTTAGAGGCAGGAAGCAGACTCACTCTTAATAGCCCCTCCCCAAACAGCAGATGTTTTGTGCCCATTAAGAAAGACTGGGAAGCATATCTGCAAAACAAAATACCTTCAGCTCCAGGATGATGGGATTAAGAAGAACAGGACATGATCCATCAGGACGTAATAACCAGCGGTGGAGGTCATGCCACTGGTGGAGACTGACTCTGAGGAAGAGGAGGAACAGCCAACAGGGAGTGGAAGCATGGCTCCAGAGGTGGTGGAGGAGGCTGGGGAAGGGCAGAGACTGGCTGAGCAGTCAGAGGAGGACCCAGGCCCATCAACTATCCATCCTAGGGGACACAGGGAGAAGAGGATTAGGGTAAAATGTGGTCTACTCAGGAGGAGAGGGCCATGATCCTCTTCATGGATTGCAGGTGTGAGATCTGCATAAAAAGTTGGACCTGAGTGCTAACAGATGCTGGAGACAATTTAGTGTTTTATACCTAAAGAAAGTTTATCTTGGTTAGCGTTCTTCCAACAGAGTGTTCCCATTATCTTCCTGAAGTGGGCAATTATCTACCCTGGTCTGTCGTGGAACTTTATTCAGTACTGTTTTTGCTTTGTTATCGGTTCTTGGAATTTGAGCTTTCCTTTAAAATGTTATTTTGAAAATAGTTTACTCCTCCACTGTGAACAATTAAACAGTGAAGCGAAGTTGAAGGCATTAAAGGACTTTTAGTTACATTTTAGGTTTTGTTATATTTCTGATATACTCTGGGTCATCACAGGTGGGATTAAAAATTTTTAACAACCGGTTCTATGGGCATGGCTTAGTTGGTAGGCATGGCTTGGTGGTCATGTGACTAGGTGGACGTGGCTTGGTGGTCATGTTATTGGCTGAGCGCGGCCAACTCAATATCACTCACATCAAGGCACACATCTCCTTGCCTGGCTTCTCATGACTGTGGGGATGCTGCAACAGTTGTAAGTGTGGAAAATGGTTATAAGTAACTTTTTTCAGTGCCATTGTAACTTTGAATGGTCACTCCACACAAGCAAAGTACCAGCAAAGGAAGAAAAAAAAAACTCCAGAGATGTTCCTGAGACAGGAAGTCTAGTCCTGCCAAGCATGTAATAAGGGTTAATGGAGAGGCAGTTTTTGTAAGCAACACCAGAATGTTTCCTTCCTGCCTTTCTTACAGGATTAGGCCAGTAATTTCTTTCTTTTTTTTTTTTTAAACAAGTTTTATTAATTTTTAAAACACACAAATTATCATTATTCATTACATGTTTAAACCTTTTTTCATTGTAAATTTAACAAGTCAGATAAATTATGATTCTGTTTTAAACCATTTCCATATAACATACAAAAACCTCTTATTCAATTTCTCTTTACTTCTCTTTACTCTTATTCAATATCATTATTATTATTTCATCTATTTCTTTCTGACTTAGTTACCATTATTCTCATTCTATATTTCTGCAAGTTTTTACTAATTCTCCCCCCAAAAAAACATATACACACAACACACAAAACATTAAAAAAATCTTTTGGAAAGTAACTTGGACCCAGGTATCTCTCTCTTCATGGACTTCAATTATATTCATGCTCATCTTACATATCATTACTTATTTTATTTACCATTCTAAGCCTTCTATATTAACTTCTCCACATATTTCACTCTTCTTAATTCTATCTTAATTAATCATCTTAGTTTGAATCATTATATTTGTATCTTTTGTCCATTTTTTATCATCCCTTTGTCTCATTCCTTATAAAAAGAAGAAAATAAGTTTCTCCTGAAATCATTAATCAGAGTATGATGCCTTTCTATCTCCCCACTAAGTTAATCAAATTAACCTTTAAGATAACATCCAATACCCAATCCGATTTTGCTTGGTACATTCTATCTAACTAGTACATCCAAAATAATTAAATACATAATTAGACAATAAATCCAAATATTAAAAACAAATACTATAATAAAAATTTTATAATAACATCAATACCATAATCTTATTAAACTCTTTAATTAAAACAGTATTCTAAACCTCCCCTATTATTAAATTTTAAAGCCAATCATTATTAAACATTTTAACATTTTAATCTCTTATCAACTCTTAAACCATTACAATACTACCATCTCATCTTATGTACCTTGCAAAATCTTTTTTAAAAAAATTATACTTTATCCATTATCCATTAAAAATTCCTTTTTTCATTTAATTTCAAAACGTTGTAGCTTTTCTCCACCTTTTCCCTTTCTTTCTTCTCCCAACAAACCTTTCTACCCCCTTCTTCTAGCCTCTGCCTTACTGGCTTCCCTTCTGTCGTATTCCTTTTCCCTTTGTTTACTATCATCATATTGATTTTGCACCTTATTTTTCCCTTTCTTAAATGTTTTTTAGATCTTAAGTTGTTTAGTTCTCTTCTTTTCTCTCTTCCTTCTTTCTTGATCAAATTCTGAGATTCATTAAAAATGGCTCCTTCCTTTCTTTCTTGTTCCTCTGCTGTCTTCATCTGTTGTAATGTTTGTTGATAGTTAGTAAGCGCCATTTCTAAAAAAAGGAAAGCTTCTTCCACACCATCTTTACCATTTTTTTTTGCTTGTTCATATTCTTTTCTTAGTTCCTCAACAGAAAAAGCCATTATAAATCTTTTCTTTTCTTTTCCCCTTCTTTCTTCTTACAACAACAGAATATTCAGAAGAAAATAAAAAAAATAAAGCAGTCCCAAAGTTATCAGTCAGTCCAAACCAAGGCAGAGTTCTCACTTTCTCCTTCTGGGGTAATATCAATCAAAGAGAAAGAAAGTCCAAATCTGTTTAAAATCTTATTGCAATATATTCTAGTCTTCAAATCCTTAAGGCATCTCCTCCAACAAAGTCTTAGCATACAAATATTTTCTTTTTAATCCTCTCTCTTCCCACTCATCGCTTAAAACCAATTTTCACCTAAAAAAATAGGTTTCTTAATATCCAGTTATTTATTCCGTAGGAAAAGAGGGAAAGCTATCCTTTCAGCACCATCAAACTGCCGCTTTTTTCCTCTTCTGGCAGGTATTATTCAGAAAGTCATACTTTTCAGGAATTTTATTAAATATGTCTTAGAGTCCTAGGAGCCAAGAAAAACTTTCTCCTCTCAAGCACTTTCTCCACTTCCTCCTGCGCATTCTTACCCGGCTGCCAGCTTCTTTGTGGCGGCCATTACGGACCGCCGCTGCACTGTCCTGGGAAAAGGGGTTCTACCGGCCGGGAGGGGGTCTGCAACACCCCAAACCCCTCTCCGGATCCCCTACCTTCAGCTGCCCCTGCAGGGCAGCCTAGCTCTGTACCCGTCTGCGTCGGAGCCCCAAAAGCGGCTAGCGTGGCAGGGATCGCGCAGCTTCGCAAATCCCTGCCGCTCGCGAAGCCAACAAACCGGAAGCTCCAGTAATTTCTTCTAACAACCAGTTCCCTGAACTACTTAGAATGTTAACAACCAGTTCAAGCGAATAGGTGCAAACTGGTAGAATCCCACCCCTGGTAATAACCCACTACCATTTAGCAGAAGACACAGAGCTCACTACATTGCACAAATTCCTAAGGGTATTTCAGTCATTGCATCATATCAGAGCCATCCAAATTTTAACCAAACCTCAGACAACTCCTAGGATTTGTACCTTGCCTATAGAGCCAGCCATGACCCCTACATAACCCCTACATGGCCCCATGGGAGTCTGACAACAGCCAATAGAATACATGTTTTTGCACAGGAACAGGAAGCTCAAGTGCAAAGCCCAAGAGAAAGTATAACCCCACCCCCCACTCTCAACTCCATGTGGTCAGCTGCACCAGAACCATGCGCTTACTGGTTCTGCTTCATCATTAAATCATCTTTCCAATCAGCCTCCATTTTGTTTCCAGTGTCTTTCTTCCAGCTTGGAACTGAACCAGATGGATATTTCTTCCCACAATACCATAGTGTGAATTTCAATTCTTTCAAATGTATGTTTTCCCATTGTTCTATCAAGAGTGGAGGCTGGTGGGCAGGGCCAGTCAGAATTTTCCCTACTGGTTCTATGAACCGCTTAAAATTTTCCCTAGAGGTTCTCCTGAACTGGTCTGAATCCCTGGAATACCAGTCCTGATGTACAAAGAGAGAATGCAACCTTATTGTTTATTATTGGGAAAAAATGTACAGTTCCTCTAACAAGATTAATTTATTCCTTTTTTATGCTATTATATTTATATAGCTCTTATAAACATTTGTAGTGAATTTCTATTGTTTTCCAGTTTTATAAGCTATTCCTTTGTTCTTTTTCTTCAGCCATCTTCTAGTGTACTACATAGAATAGAATACCTTTATTGTCATTGCATTCTACAAATACAATGAAATTTGAAATTCATATAGATCAGTGGGAAAATACTCTTCTCTTTTGTTCTCTTTGTGGTACTTAGATAACCTAATTATTCCAATTTGTGTTTGTTTGTTTTAAACATTTCATTAAAATATCCATCTTTATGTTATTCTATTTCTATATTTATTATAATAACTGCAGTAAAGATTTTATTGTTTTCTGGTGTTAAAATATCTGATATAATGATGGACTCATTGAATATATATGAACCATATATACATGGTTTTGTATTGTTGACAAAGATAAAAAATAATAATCGCTGGAAAAAGCATTTTGTGAATTCAGAGAAAAGCTGGGAAGAAGGGGCAGGGAATTTTCAATCTTTTTCCCCCTCTGGAATTCTAATTTGAAAACTCAATAGTTTGTGTGGAAATGAGATTTTTCCTCAGACTGATCTTTTTCTACTTAATGTAACATTTAACTGCATAGAATAGTTGGCATCAAATATAAATAGATGAAAGATTAATATATGGCAAGTCCTATATTTTTTAAGAAAATGTATCTACTGCTAAGATAATGAAGTAGTTGTGTTTCTTATGCAGTGCATCATTGGTGGGATTCAAATTTTTTTACTACCAGTTCTATGAGAGCATGCACGCAGCATTCAAAAACCACTCATTTTAAGCTTGAAATGACCTTCTATGTCAGTGCTGGTGAGTAAAACAGCTCTGCCATATGAATCAGCTGAGCTAAAAAACAGGAAAATAGGACAGGAAACAGCAGGAGCAGGTAGGCAGGGCAAACTGACCATTGAAGCTACCAGTTCACTAGAACTAGTGTGAACTGGCTGCATCCCAACACTGCAGTGCATACATGGATTATTTTAAGTTAAAAAATTGTATCTGAACAAACTTAACCAAATTTAAACCAGTTCATCTGAATAAAGCTTGAACTACAGACTAAGAAGTAAAATGCTGAATACATAAATAAATAATAATAAAAGAAACCTGGAATTTAAGTTTACTTTTGTTTCTTTACAAGTTGTTCCTTTCTATTCAAATCAGGCCTCAGCACAATAATGTAACATTTGGGGGGAAAGATGAAGCCCAGTAATCCAGCTGCAGAGGCCAAAATGGAGAAGATCTCCACAGCCACCATGTATTTCCCCTTGGTGCTCAAATAGGTAGGAACAAATGACACCCAGACACTACAAAAGACATACATGCTGAAGGTGATAAATTTGGCTTCATTAAAGCTATCAGGTAACTTCCTGGCAAGGAAGGCCACCATGAAGCTGATAGCACTCAAAAAACCCATATAGCCAAGGACAATATAAAACATGTAGGCTGAACCTTCATTACATTCTAGGACAATTTTATCAGATATTGAGTGCATGTCTGAATCTGGGAATGGAGGAGAAGTTGTTAACCATATACTACAAATGGTGATTTGCACTAGGGAGCAAGATAGGACAATAATATTATCCAGGCTTTTCCCCACCCATTTCCTCATTTTGGAACCTGGCTTGGTGGCCATGAAAGCAAGAACAACTATTGTGGTTTTCCCCAATATACAAGAAAGGGCAACAGAAAAGCTGATTCCAAAAGCAGTTTGTCGCATAAAACATTTTACTTGCTCTGGTTGCCCAATGAAGAGCAAAACACAAAGGAAAGAAAACAGAAGAGCAATAAGAAGAATATAGGTGAGGTTTCTGTTGTTAGCTTTGACAATGGGTGTGTCCTGGTGTTTAACGAAGATCCCCAGCACCACAACTGAGATGAAAGAAAAGAGGAAAGCAACACTGGTCAAGTTGATTCCCAAGGGTTCTTTGTAAGACAAGAAGACTGTGTGTTTTTTAATACACAGATTTTGGTCCTTGTTAGGGTAGTTTTCTTCCAGACATGAGAAACAGTCATCTAAATCTAAAAGAGGAAAAAAATGTGTCAGCTCAGGCTTCCTCAAAATTCAGAAGTATTGTATTACAGGACTCACCTTCATTATATTAATTGAATTGACTGATATCAACTCCTTAGAAAATACTGTGACATGATGTGAAATGATATGATTTGATTTGATATGCACATTTGATATTTGATTGAATCTCATACTATTGCTTTAGAGGAAACAAACCTTGATATTACACTGCATGCACAATTTTTGTAATTGTTTGTTTCTCAAGCATCCTTCCTCTGAATCCATCTGCCTTTTTGCTGATTATCTTCCCCTTGATCTTCACATAATGCATATTTTACTAATTGGTTTAAAACATGTATGTAGCTGCTCATCTTAGACCAAACTCCAGATATCTACCAGTCAAAAATTAAAACAATATCACTAATAAAACAACACCAACAATAATAGTCTCATGGGGGAGAATGTTCCATAGGGCAGGGATTGTCACAGAAATGGAATGCAATCAATGAAGAACATAGTGACTTCTTTTAGTGTTCTTTGCCTTTCACAATTATAAGAATGCATAATCAAAGCGCACCAACGTGCCTACCGTCCCTGTCCTATTGTTTCTCTTATTCTTTTATTTTTCTTATATGTACCCATTTCATGTATTCACAACTATGTATACATTTATACTTATTATCTTGTAAACAATTGACAAATCAAATAAATAAATAAAATAAATAAATAAATAAAGCTAGCCTGAACATTTGGTATACAGGATTCTACCTTAGGTGAAATGATCCTGAGTATTGTTTTGCAAGTATTGGAATTTATAAATATTGTGCTTTAATTTGAACACTCTCTTAAGTCTCTCCCTCTTTCTCTATCATACTGCAGTGTAGACTGATCTCTTCAAATCTATTGGCCACTGTATTGATCTCTGCAGTGCCTGGTATATGCATGGATCTCTATGGATTACCTATTATGTTCACTATACAGTATTTCAGTTTACCCAATTTATCCTTGTTTGATTTCATATTTGTGAGTTGGAGCCATTTTTACCTGGGACAATCTCAGGAATGTTCTGTTAAAAAAATTCTATTTTTAGGATCTGTAGGGATGATTGTATTTTGAACCTATTCACTTTCAGAGCTATAAGCTATGAACTTTTCTTTCATGGATTCTCTTACCTGTCTGGTTGGCAATTTTACCTTCTGGGCAAAGAAGGCATTTATAACAGCAAAATGGCTTCCCTTCTATTTTGATCTTGCTGTACCCCAAGGAGCAATGATCATTGCACAGAGAAAGAGGTTGTGTCTGTTAGTAAAGGAAAAAGCAATATATTTAGAATTTGAACATTAGCAATCTAAGACATTGCCATTTTAGAGGAATATTTCCTTTCCTTTTTTTATTAGAATTATCAATAATTTTATGTTAGTTTACTAGGCTTAGTTTACTCCTTAAAACATCCTTCTAGAATAATCAGGTATGTAAATAGAAAAATCTCTTGTTTATTTGATAAATATAAAAGATTTGTGTTACTTAACTCTCAAGGAGGAGCATATCAGATTAATTTTTCTTAGGCAAAATCCTCTTTGAAATCCTGTGTATGAAGAATTTTGCCTTTCATGTACTTGATTCCTTAATTTGTGCATCTGTTCAAGTGAGCCATTTAAATATCAGCTGAAGTATGTGAAGTGAACCATCCTTAAAAAAATGAATAAATGTTACCTGGTTAAAAATATTGGGCCAGACAATATTATTTGCTGATAGAGAGAGAAGGCTTTCAAATTGAACTGACGGATCTACTTTTCCAACTTTGACCCTAAGAAAGGATAGATTTTGGAAGGTGACCCAGTTGATAATATCAAAACCAGTTGCAACCTTCCCATTATGGTCAAAGAAAATTTTTTCTTCAAAACTGTTGTTAAATGAAACTTTTTTCAGGTAGTGATGAAGCTGAAGGGAAAAACATGACAGGAATTAATAAAAGTATTCAAGAATGGCAAAAATGTACAGCAATATTATTTTCCAAAGGTATTCTTGCATTCCCAAACTATCCTAATAATTACATTTATTCCTCACTTCCATTGGCAAGTGGTCAGAAGAATCACCATGAGAGACAAAGCTAGGAGGCTAACAGTGCTCTTTTTGTGTTTATCACACTGAAGTATTTGTCACCATAATCAGCAGCTTATCACCCATTTGGTACCATTTGGCAAAAATACCATCCACTTCTAACTTCTTCCTCAACATTATGCTTCTCCTCTCCATTTTGTAACTTTCATTGTCAGTGCATGAAACACCAACATTTTGTCTTTCTTCTCTTTCTCATAGTTATGTATATTTTTTAAAAGCTATTTTAAAATATTAGAGGAGGAGGGGCACATGCAGAAGGAGGAAATAATGATAATAATACAGGCACAAATCCTGTTTCAAAATTATTATTAGTGTTGATATAGAAATGCATGTAATTTTTCCAAATTTGTGTAAGGGAAAGAATTCTTCTTCCATCATCCTTAAATTGTTTAGAAGTGACAGTAGTACCATTACAAGGAAAGCTCCATGGAATATGTTTGCTTTTAGGGTCTTATGTTATGATATTTTATTTATTTATTTATTTATTTATTTATTTATTTATTTATTTATTTATTTATTTATTTATTTATTTTATTTGTCAATTGCTTACAAGATAATAGGTATAAGTATATACATAGTTATGAATACATGAAATGGGTACATATAAGAAAAATAAAAGAAACAATAGGACAGGGACAGTAGGCACGTTGGTGCGCTTATGCACACCCCCTACAGACCTCTTAGGAAAGGGGTGAGGTCAATAGTAGACAGTCTAAGGTTAAAGTTTTTGGGGTTTGGGGAAGAAACTACAGAGTCAGGTACAGTATTCCAGACATTGACCACTCTGTTGCTGAAGTCGTATTTCCTGCAATCAAGTTTGGTGCAGTTAACCTTGAGTTTGTATCTATTGTGTGCTCTTGTGTTGTTATGGTTGAAGCTGAAGTATTCATTGACAGGTAGGACATTGCAATGTATGATTTTATATACCATACTTAGATCAGACCGAAGACAGCGTAATTCAAGGTTTTCTAGTTCTAGAATTTCAAGTTTGGTGGCATAAGGTATTCTACAACAAGTAGAGGAATGGAGAACTCTTCTTGTGAAATATTTCTGGACTTTCTCAACTGTGCTAATATCAGATACGTAATGTGGGTTCCAGACCGATGAGCTGTATTCGACTATTGGTCCAGCAAATGTTTTGTATGCTCTAGTTAGTAGTGTGATATTACTAGAGAAAAAGCTATGTAGGATTAGGTTAACAACTCTTAATGCCTTTTGGGCTATATAGTTACAGTGGGCTCTAGCACTTAGATCATTAGAGATGAGTATTCCAAGGTCCTTTACAGAGCTTGGATCATCAACAAGATCTTGACTATTCAGCTTGTATTTTATTTTCTGATTTTTTTTGCCAATATGTAAGACAGACCATTTATTTGTTGAGATTTGAAGTTGCCATTTGTTTGACCATTCTGATACATAGTCAAGATCTTTTTGAAGGGTAGCAGTATTGTCTGTGGTATTGAACAGCTTTACATCATCAGCGAAAAGAATGCAATTGCTCTTAATATGATCACAAAGGTCATTTATGTAGAGTATGAAGGGAGTTGGTCCTAGAACACTGCCTTGGGGGACACCACTATTGACAGGTACAGAATTTGATAGGACACTCCCAATTTTTACCATTTGTTGTCTGTTTGACAGGAATGCTTCTATCCAGTTATGCAGTTGTCCAGAGATACCATAAGATTTTAGTTTTAGGAGTAGTTTGTCGTGTACCACTAAATCAAAGGCTTTACAGAAGTCTATGTAGATTGCGTCTATTGCTTTGCCCTGATCAAGTTGTGTAGTCCATATGTTTTTGCAGTGTAAGAGTTGCAGATTACAGGATAGTTTTTTTCTGAAACCAAATTGTTTATTACAGAGTAGGTTGTTTGTCTCTAAGTGGAGAATAATGGATTGGTTAATAATTGATTCCATGACTTTACAGGTGATGCAGCATGAAGAGATTGGTCTGAAATTTTCAATTAGACTGGGGTCTCCCTTTTTGAAGATGGGGATGACTGTGGCTTGTGACCCTAGGTTAGGCAAGGAGCTGGTCCTGAAAGATTTTTCAAAGATTATGCTTAAAGGTTCGGCTATGGCAGTGGATAGCTTTTTTAAGAAGTAGGCACATATTCAGTTCTCCATAAAAGTCTCGGATAATTGCCTTTTTCTCCTTATTACCATAGCACATTTGGCCTTGATCATCTATTAACTGTAGTATTTTCCTTGATTCTTTCTCTTTTCTCAGTTTATATGCTAACCTGGCCTATTTACATCTTCAAAATAGTTCTGTTTAGCACTTCTAATTTTTTGTGCCAGTTCTTCTTTCTCTACCTGACCCATTTTATGTTTAGTTATGTCCATTTTGAGTTTAATATCTTTTTTCTGTGGCATTTTCTGTAATTCTTTTTCCAGTTTTTTGTAGTCATCTTCTAGAGCTTTGATGGTTTGCCTCTTCCTAATGCTCTTTTTCTTTGTATAGTCTATTATTAATCCTCTCGCATATGCCTTCATTGTATCCCAAACATTCTGTGTTGAAGTATCTTCTTTTTTATTTTCACTAAAGAAGAGGGCCAATTCTTTTTCCATCCATTGTGTGAAGTCTTTTTCCTTTAAAATAGTATTATTTAATGTCCATCTAGATCTTCTTTTTTGTCCTTTCCATTTAATTGTCATTGGATTATGGTCTGCCCATGTACTTGTTTCAATATTTATTTCTTGAGTATTAGATATTAATTCTGTTGAGATCCAAATCATATCTATTCTGGACCATGATAAATGTCTATTTGAATAAAAAGTATATTGTTGAGTTTTAGCATTTCTTTCTCTCCATATATCTTTTAAATTTAATTAATCTATCATCTTGAAAAAGGATTTAGGGAGAGTCTTTCTATTTTGTCTTGATGCTGTTGCTGTATAGTCCAGTTTATTATTTATTTTATTTTATTTATTTGATTTGCCAATTGTTTACAAGATAATAAGTATAAGTGTATACATAGTTGTGAATACATGAAATGGGTACATATAAGAAAAATAAAAGAAGAATAAGAGAAACAATAGGACAGGGACGGTAGGCACATTGGTGCGCTTATGCACGCCCCCTACAGACCTCTTAGGAAAGGGGTGAGGTCAATAGTAGACAGTCTAAGGTTAAAGTTTTTTGGGTTTGGGGAAGAAACTACAGAGTCGGGTAGAGTATTCCAGACATTGACCACTCTATTGCTGAAGTCGTATTTCCTGCAATCAAGATTGGTGCGGTTAACTTTGAGTTTGTATCTATTGTGTGCTCTTGTGTTGTTATGGTTGAAGCTGAAGTATTCATTGACAGGTAGGACATTGCAATGTATGATTTTATATACCATGCTTAAATCAGACCGAAGACGGCGTAATTCAAGGTTTTCTAGTTCTAGAATTTCAAGTCTGGTGGCATAAGGTATTCTACAACGAGTAGAGGAGTGGAGAACTCTTCTTGTGAAATATTTCTGGACTTTCTCAATTGTGCTAATATCAGATATGTAATGTGGGTTCCAGACTGATGAACTGTATTCGAGTATTGGTCTAGCAAATGTTTTGTATGCTCTGGTTAGTAGTGTGATATTACCAGAGAAAAAGCTACGTAGGATTAGGTTAACAACTCTTAATGCCTTTTTGGCTATGTAGTTGCAGTGGGCTCTAGCACTTAGATCATTAGAGGTGAGTATTCCAAGGTCCTTTACAGAGCTTGGGTCATCAACAAGATCTTGACTATTCAGCTTGTATTTTATTTTCTGATTTTTTTTGCCAATATGTAAGACAGAGCATTTATTTGTTGAGATTTGAAGTTGCCATTTGTTTGACCATCTACAATTCCATTAAAATCTCCCATCATAACTATGTTAATATAGTCCAGTCCCATTGTTTTCATATGTAATTTTTTATAAAATTCTTCTTGTTTATCGTTCGGGGCATAAATTGCAACCAGGAGTGTTTTTGTATTGTTATCCACTATTTCAACCATTAATACTCTTCCGTCTTCATCAGTATAAATCAGTTTTGCTGGAATAGTTTCTTTAATGTACAAGACCACTCCTCTTTTCTTACAATGAGTCAGAGAAGTAAAAATTTTCCCTAATTTTGGTCGTATCAATAATTGTTGATGTTTTTTAATGTGTACTTCTTGTAAGCAAATTATGTCAAATTTTGACTTCTCTAATTTATGAAAAAAAATTCTTCTTTTGGTAGCTGAATTCAGTCCATTTATATTCATAGAAATCAATTTTTTTTTCCTCCATGATTATATTTTGTATTTAGGTCTAACAGCTCTCATAGATCTTACTTCACTTTGTTCTTTGGTCTCCACTTGTCCACCTACTGCACCTTCTTCTTTTCCCATTCCCATTTGATCCTCTTGAGGTTCGGTTGGGATGATCTCTTTTTCTGTCTCTATTTCTCTTCTTTCAAAAAATTCATTGTAGAATGTTTCTGCTTTCTCAATTGAGTCAATTCTGTGTCTCTGTTCTTGCCATGTAAACATTAATCCTTCTGGAATCAGCCATCTGTAATTCACCTCTTTTTTCAATAGCATTTTAGTCAGGAATCGATATTCTCTTCTCATCTCTCTCACTTTTCTGGGTACTTGTTTTAAGACCACAATCTCTTTGTCTTTATATTTCAACGCCTTCTCTCTTGCCACTTGTAATATTTGTGTTTTAATAGTTTTTTTGGTAAATCTGACATGGACCTCTCTTGGTAGATTGTTCCTCATCACATATCTTGTGAAGACTAGGTATATCTCATCTACTCCATCCATCATCTTTTCCTCTGTTATTCCCAGAGCTCCAGCCAAGATTTCTATCATTACTGCAACCAAATTTTGTCCTTTTTCTTCCTCTATATTTTGGAATCTGAGATAAAATTCTGACCTGTCCATCTCCCACTTCAACATCCCACTTTTGTCTTGTTCAACCATTGTTAATCTGCTATCGATATTTCCAATTGTCTCGTCTCTTTCTCTTCAATTTTTTGGAGTCTCTCATCATATTTCACCATCATTTGTTGAATATTTTTCATCAGTCTTCCCAATTCTTTGTTCAATACTCTCCGTTCTTTGTTCAATACTCGTTTTAAGTTCTTGAATTCCTTGCATAACCATCGTTAAATCCACTTGTGCTTTATCTTGCTTCACCATTGTTAAAAGTCATCCTCCAGCTGATGGGGAGGCAGGAGCAGAAGTTGAAATGCCAGAAGGTAAAATTTTCTTACTCATTTAGGTAGCTCAGGGTCTTCAAGCTCTTTTAATCCAGTTAGTAGAGTGGCCAATTATAATCCAGTTAGGAAAAAGGAAAACATAAGAAAAAGCCAGTAAAAAATTAAAAGCCCAAAATTAAAAAGAAAAAAAAAATTAAAAGGAGGAGGTTCTTCAGGTTCTTCTAGACCTTAATCCTATTGTGGAATAGTCAGTTATGATTCAAAAATAAAAATTAAAAATAAAGAGAAAAAGAATAAAACCCAATAATATTAAAAAATAATAAGAAAAGAAAAAAAGAAAAGGATTCTTCAGGTTCTTCACACCTTAATCCAATTGAAAGGTCTCAAAAAATAAAAAATAGCCATAAAAGTGAATCAAAAATGGAAATGGAAAAGGCAAAAGTCCCAATAAGAAAAAGATATTCTAAGGCTTTCCCTTTAAAAAAAAATAGAAATAAAATAAAATAAAAAATAAATATACAAATATTACAAGATACTGTGGGATTGCAGAGGAGGGATAAGAAAGCTAAGAGAAAAAAAAAGAGAAGCACACTGCGTTTTATTTAATTACCCAAGGCTCTTATTATGGCTTCTCCACAAATTTCAAAGCCAAGCTTCAGATATTCAATTGATAGTAGAAGTCCCAAAGAACACCTGTAAAAACATTCTCCAGTATTCTTCCCTCTATCTTATCAAATTCCAGTGTCCTTGAGTATTTTCAAGCCTCTAGTTGGCAGTGTTACAAAGTTTCTTTAATCCACTCCCCCTTCTTTCCCATAAAAGGCCTAATAGAAAAAATATATACATGTATGTGTGTGTGTGTGTGTGTGTGTGTGTGTGTATATATGTATATATGTATGTATGTATGTATGTATGTATATATATATATATATATATATATATATATATATATATATATATATATATATATATATATATATATATATATATGGTGTTCGGCTTGGTTCGGGTATTTTCCCACGTCATTGTAGTTCTTTTAAAGTTGTAGCAACGTTTCAGCAGAATCTCATCTGCCATCATCAGGCTTCTGTATTGTGTCCGTCTGTGGGTCAGACTTTTACAGTGGTTTCAGATTTAAATTTGGGGCAGCCTATTATATATATATATTATATATATATATATATATTTTATATATATATATATATATATATATATATATATATATATATATATTACTATATATATATATATATATATATTATATATATATTACTAAAGGAGCCTCTGTTCTAAAAAATATAAACAGTCAAAAAGGAGAAAAAAAAAAAGGAGAAAAAAGAATGGGTAAATATAAGAGAAAAACCAGTCTAGTTACAATTACTAGATCGCAATAGAAGTTCAGTAAAGAAGAAAAAAAAAAGTAAAAGTAAAAAGCCAAGCCTCACTTTGACATTTCTCTTTAGAAAATCGCTGCTAAGTCAATTTTGTCAAGTTTTGTCAAAAATCTTACAGATTTCTTCTCATTCTAGAGTGTCCTTAAGTCCCAAATAATAATAATAAAAAAGTATATATAAACAAGAGGATCTTGATGAGGAAAAAATTAAACAGTATTTACAAAATGATAACCTACCTAAGATACCTGAAGAGACTGAAAAAATGTTAGAAAGTACTATAACAATGATGGAACTAACTGAAGCATTCAACAGACAGAATAATGGAAAAGCACAAGGTCCAGATGGGCTTCCGGCAGAATTTTATAAAACACTACAAGAATCGTTGAGCATTCCACTGCTAGAAGTCATGAACGAAGTTATGTTAAATAAGAAAATACCTAAAACATGGTCAGAAGCTTATATTACACTTATTCCAAAAGAAGGGGCCAATCCATTACAAATTAAGAACTATAGACCTATTTCTTTACTGAATGCAGACTATAAAATTTTCGCTTCAATTTTGGCAGAAAGGCTTAAAAAATACTTAAATAACTTTATTCACCCTGATCAGAATGGATTCTTACCAAAGAGACAAATTAAAGACAACATGAGGGTAATTCTGGACACTTTGGAATATTATGAGGCGCATCCTGAAAAACAAATGGCTTTGATATTTCTCGATGCCCAAAAGGCATTTGATAATGTGAACTGGAGATTTATGTTACTATTACTGGAACAGATGGGCTTTGCCAGAAAATTTATTCAAGCAATAGAAGCCATATACTATAAGCAAATGGCAAAAGTAATGATAGAGGGAGAATTTACAGACTCTATTAATATAAGAAAAGGCACAAGACAAGGATGCCCATTATCACCTTTGCTATTTGTACTGACTTTGGAAGTGTTGAATAGAAATATTAGAGAAAACCAAAATATAAAAGGAATGAAAGTCAAAAAGGAGGAATTTAAATTGCAAGCCTTTGCGGATGACCTGGTTTTCATTTTGGAAGACCCTCTAGACTAGAGACAGCTTTAAAACTATTGGAAAAGATAGAGACGTACGGTGAGATAGCTGGTTTGAAAATAAATAAAGATAAAACAAAGATTCTGACAAAGAACATGTTATTAAGACAAAGAGAAGAACTGGCAGATCTATTGAAAATTCAAGTTACGAATAAGGTTAAATATTTGGGGATACATTTGACACCAAGATGTACTACATTGAAAGAGAATAACTATATTAAACTTAAACAGCAGATAGCATCTGATCTGAAGAAATGGGAAAACCTACAACTGTCATTGATAGGTAGAATTTCAACAATCAAGATGAATATTTTACCCAAAATTTTATATTTGTTCCAAACAATACCAATTCGGCTTGGCAAAGATTATTTTGAAGAATTAAATAAAATTGTGTTGAAGTATATATGGCAAGGTAAGAAAGCGAGAATAAAATTAAAACTTTTACAAGATGCTAGAACTAGAGGAGGATTTGGCCTTCCTAATTGGGAGTTGTACTACCAAGCTGCAAATTTAATGTGGGCCAAAGAATGGATAACATTAAGAAAGACTAGATTGTTGACATTAGAAGGACATGATTTATTACTGGGCTGGCATGCTTTTCTGTGGTATAAGGGAACTAAAACACAGGGCTATTTTAGAAGACATCATATACGGGAGTCTTTATGGTTGAACTGGGAGAAAATTAAGAGACAATGTTATTTGAAAATCCCAGTTTGGTTATCAACTATTGAAGCTTTTTCTTATCCTATAACATATAAGAAGGAACAAACAGTTAGATATGGGGAAATATTGGATGAAAAGGGTGAACTTAAAACGATGCAAAATCTAGAAGAACAAGGTATAAAGATGAATTGGTTTTCATATGCGCAAATACACTCAAGGTATCTTAAAGATTCTAAAACAGAGGGATTTTATGATAAATTGACTGACCTAGATAGGATTTTGTCAGGTACTGATGAAAAAGTGATCAAAAAATTATATAGTTATTTGCTGGAAATTAAATTAGAGGAAGAACAAGTTAAAGAAACGATGATTGCTTGGGGGAAGAATTTTGGATATGGGATTGATTTAGAGAAATGGCAAAAATTGTGGTCTCAAAATTATAAAATGACAATGTCAACAGCATATAAAGAAAATTTGTATAAGATGTTTTACAGGTGGCATTTCCCCCCGACAAGAATAGCAAGAATGTTCAAGAATAAATCTGAAAAGTGCTGGAAATGTCATCAGATACCTGGCTCATATTACCATATGTGGTGGACTTGTGAGGACGCTAGAAAATATTGGACTAGAATTCGCATATGGTTGGAAAAAATGACAAAGAAACATATAGAGTTGAAACTGGAGATTTTTTTATTAGGAGTCTTACCTGATATATATAATAAAAATTTGAAGTATTTGATTGTAAATGTATTAACAGCGGCTAGGATTGTATTTGCTAAAAATTGGAAGAGTGAGAAAATACCATCAGAGGAAGAAATTATTAAGAAAATATTGGAATGTGCTGAAATGAGTAGATTGACATTTGAAATTAGAGAACAAGAAGATAAACAATTTTATGAAGTTTGGGACCTTTTCTATCAATGGCTAGATAATAACATATGATAATAGAATATTTAGAAACTTAGGAAATAATGAATATATACTTCTTTTCTTTTCTTTTTTTTCTTTCTTTGATACTATTTTTATAAAATTTTATTAAGATAGACTTGGTATGACTTTATGATTTGTTATAAATTAAATTAAGTAAATTATAGTTATCTCGTTAAAGTATGAATTAATAAAATTATAGTCAAATGATTGTTTAATAATGATATCAGGCTATATAATTGTTGATTGATAATATGAGCTATTATTTAATATAACTACAATGGAGACTATGAAATGGATGAACAAAAAAAGTGGTAAACCAAACGATACACTGTAAATTTATGAAGGAGGATGATGCTTTTATGTTTTATGTTTTATGTGCTTTTGTTCGTTGTTAAAATCAATAAAACTTTTTTTTTTAAAAAAAAGAAGTAGGCACATATTCCATCCGGTCCAATAGATAGAGATGGTTTTAGATTGCGTAGTTCTTTTTCAACATTGTCTTCTGTAAAATCAATATGTATTAGATCATTGTAGTTGTCTGTGGTTTGGCTAGGAAATATTGGGCATGATCCATTGCTGTTTACAAATACTGAGCCAAAGTATGTGTTAAAGATGTTGGCTTTAATGGTGTCGTCGTTGCAGTCTTTACCACTAGGTCCTATTAGGGGTGGGATGGACCTTGAGTCTTTTAGTTTGGTGTTTACAAAATTGTAAAAAGTGCGGGTGGAATTGGTGCGCAGAAGGTTTTCCTCTTGTTTAATGTGATATTTGGTGCATTCAGATATGGGGGACACACAATAGTTTGCTTAACTGACTAACTTTATTGCTGCAAACCAGAACCAGTAGAATTTATCATTTATATTTTAGAGAGTCACTAAATGCTCCCTTCTTATTAAGATCTCTCCCAATATACTAAAGAGAGATGTCATGTCCTTGTCGGAATCTGAATTCCAAGGAGGAAGATGAACAGCTGACAGGGAGTGGGAGTGTGGCTCCGTTGGTTGTGGAGGAAACTGGCTGGGCAGAACATGGAAGAGGGAGTCCAGAACAAGACCCAGGCCCACCTCTTCTTCATCCTAGGGCATGAAGGGGGGAATGGAGAAGAGAGCAACATGGGTTGCATGGCTTACAGGGAAGGAAGAGGCCCTGATTCCCATCATTAGCCACAGCTGAGAAGTGAGTTTAAAAGAAATGCATGCAGAGTTTGGCAGCTGCTGGGAGCAAATGTGAATTTATCTTGTGTTGACTTTGCTTATTTGTGCTCCTGGCATCTTCCCAACCAAGTGGAGTTATTGCCATGCCTTCACGTCTGGAATTCTTGCTCTTTCCCTATCAGACTAATTACCTCATTTTGCCTTGATTGACTTATAGTTACAGTTTTTGTTGACCACATTTTGGACTTGATTCTCTGCAGCCAAAGGCTGTTCCTGGGACAGTTTTTTTTTTCCAGCCAGAAGGTAACCAGGACATTGGGGACAAAGTTGGAGCTAATAAAGGGACTTCTACTGATTATCTGACTGTGTTACCTTTGTGCCATGTCTCAGGTCATCACAAGTGAGAGCAAAAATAAGTTTTTGACTCTACTATATCTAATGGCCTTTTTTCCAATTCTCAACATTAAATATTCATAGAAACCTAGCCTCTTGCAATTAAAAAAAGCTGGGATAAAATTTTCTGCGCATTCTGATCCACCTGTCCTTCCTCTAGCATTATGCTAAAACTGGTTTCTACAAAATTTGTGAACAATGGTAGATATGGAAGCAAAATCATCTCCTACATTAGTAGGCCAGTTTGGTCTAGAGGTTAAGGCAGCAGAATAGGAAGCAGGAGACCATGAGTTCTAGTCCTGCCTTGGGCATGAAAGCCAACTTGGAGACATTGGACCAATCACCTCACCTCACAATGTTGTTATGGGGAAAATAGGAATACAGGATACAGAATAACAGAGTTGGGAATTACCTTGGAAGTCTTCTAGTCCAACTCCCTGTTCAAGCATGAAACCTTACACCATTCCAAACAAATTGCTGTCCAATCTCTTCTTAAAAACATCAAGTGTTTGAGCACCCACAATTTCTGAAGGCAAGTTATCCCATTGATTAATTGTTTTCACTGTCAGGAAATTTCTCCTAAAGTCTAGGTCTTTTTGATTGCTATTCATTTCTTTTTATCTTCCCTTCAGGTGCTTAAGAGGAAGAAAATACATTGGATATGTTCTTTGCCTGAAGTCATTTGTGATAATATTAAAAGAGGGAGGGAGGGAGGGAGGGAGAGAGAGAAGAAAGAAAGAAAGAAAGAAAGAAAGAAAGAGAGAGAGAGAGAGAGAAAGAAAGAAAGAAAGAAAGAAAGAAAGAAAGAAAGAAAGAAAGAAAGAAAGAAAGAAAGAAAGAAAGAAAGAAAGAAAGAGCATACCTTCCATACATGATGATTGAAAAGCTTCTGTTTCTCACTATCTGCTGCTGATATGTGATATTTGGAATGGGATGTAAGGAAAGCTTGTAGACCATGTGCTACAGCAGAGACTGCATTGTAGACACTGTAACTTTGTCCAGTCATACTCAATTCAAAAACAGAGTGTGGAAGAGCCTCTAATTTCTCTTCCCCAGTGCACCATTTCTCCGACTTTGGGTTTAAAATGGATTTTGAGAAAGAGCATTCAAAGGCTTGCTCCCAAAAAACTTTTGAAAAACTGTCTTCATTTTTGGAAACACTGTTTCTCATCTGAAGAAATCTATTAAACCCTAATGCTTCTTTTGATGAAACCACAAAAGAAAGAGCACCATGGATAAAATCCATATTCCAGTCTCTTTGAAATGGAATTGAAGTATACTCCATCTGGGCTGGGAAAATCCAAACTTTGTCTTTCCTCTCAACTGTGACTTCCCAATATTCTGAAACAGAGATCATTCTGAAAAGAGCCATGACCTGATTCTCACAATATACAATCACAACACTGGATGTACTTCTCATAATGACTTTGCATACTTTAACAAAATTATTGATTTGTTCTCCCATCTCATTTGAAAAAGCTACTGTTGGAAACACCTTAATATAATCAAAGCAGATTCCATTTTGGAAAAACATGATAAGTACTTCCCTCAGAAATTGTTCACCAATTTCATTTTCTTGAAAAATTATCCCAATCCAGGTCCACTTAAAATGAAGCAGCAACTGGAGAATCCCTGTAATTTGAAGTTGTTCATTTGGAAACATCTGATAGACAAAAGCTGTATGAATCACATTATCCATCACTGGAGCAGAGCCATATGTGAACTTAGGAGAAAAAGAAAATGCAAAATTAGGCATATGAATTTGATATAGTTAAATCTGACTAAATCATACAGTTACTTTGATTTTAAGCCTTATATAGTACTCATTGAGGATGTTACTCTAATTTCTTTGAAATTAATGGCCCAAGATGGTCACCATTTTTGGAAATCCATTGGTTCTAAAAATGTTATGATGCAATTTGATCATCTTCAATGTGGGCAGAATTCATTAGATTTGGGAAAACAGTGAAGTATTATGTAGAACCATGGTGGAGCAGTAGCTAGAGTGCAGAACTGCAGACTACTTCTACTGGCTGCCAGCTGCCTGCAAGTTGGCAGTTCAAATCTCCTCAAGCTCAAAGTGAACTCAGCCTTTCATCTTTCCGAGGTGGGTAAAATGAGGTCCCAAATTGTTGGGGGCAATATGCTGACTCTGTAAACCACTTAGAGAGGGCTGAAAAGCTCTCTGAAGTGGTATATAAGTGCTATTGCTATTGCTAGATAGGCTCTCTCCAGGGAGCATCAGAGAGGTCTAAAAAATGGTTAGAGTAGATGTACAGGATTGATCTAACATTTTTATTTCTTTTCTACCACACTTCTTGTGTCTTTGGAATCACCACACTGCTGCTCCATCCAGACAAAATAATGGAGACAAATGGCTAACAAACAATTCCTTTGGCAGAATTTGATGATCTATGTAACTTCTTAAGGTTTTTTTTACACCAAATTTCCATTAGTTAAAAATTTAAAAATAATGCCTCATTGCACTATTTTGTTATTCCTTTATGATTTCACAAAACTTACCACATCACAGCAGACTTTTCTAACATGATTTTTGTAAGATTGCTAAGAAACACTATCATATTTATAAGACACTTTTTTCTAAAAGTTCAGGTTGAAGAACAAAAAATGTTGGTGCATATGTTGTAGAATGAACACATTGCTTGAAGCAATCATATTTTTTTCCTGGGTGAAACTATTGTAACGGTGATTATCTAAACTACAGCTATCTATATTATATTATTACTTCTTATCAACCAAAGATATTTGACACGGAAGTAGTACTCCTGGACTTCCGGTTTGTCGGCTTCGCGAGCGGCAGGGATTTGCGAAGCTGCGCGATCCCTGCCGCGCTAGCCGTTTTTGGGGCTCCGACCCAGCCGGGTGCGAGCTAGGCTGCCCTGCAGGGGCAGCTGAAGGTAGGGGGATCCGGAGAAGGGTTTGGGGGTGCTGCAGACCCCCTCCCTGGCCGGCAGAACCCCCTTTTCCCAGGACGGTGCAGCGGCGGTCCGTAATGGCCGCCACAAAGAAGCTGGCAGCCGGGTAAGAATGCGCAGGAGGAAGTGGAGAAAGTGATTGAGAGGAGAAAGTTTTTCTTGGCTCCTAGGACTCTAAGACATATTTAATAAAATTCCTGAATAGTATGACTTTCTGAATAATACCTGCCAGAAGAGGAAAAAGCGGCTGCTGGAAGGTGCTGAAAGGATAGCTTTCCCTCTTTTCCTACGGAATAAATAACTGGATATTAAGAAACCTATTTTTTTAGGTGGAAATTGGATTTAAGCGATGAGTGGGAAGAGAGAGGATTAAAAAGAAAATATTTGTATGCTAAGATTTGTTGGAGCAGATGCCTTAAGGATTTGAAGACTAGAATATATTGTAACAAGACTTTTAAACAGATTTGGACTTTCTTTCTCTTTGATTGATATCACCCCAGAAAGAGAAAGTGAGAACTCTGCCTTGGTTTGGACTGATTGATAACTTTGGGACTGTTTTATCTTTTTTATTTTCTTTTGAATATTCTGGTTGTTGTAAGAAGAAAGAAGGAGAAAAGAAAAGAAAAGATTTATAATGGCTCTTTCTGTTGAGGAACTGAGAAATGGTGTGGAAGAAGCTTTTCTTTTCTTAGAAATGGCGCTTACTAATTATCAACAAAAATTACAACAGATGAAGACAGCAGAGGAACAAGAAAGAAAGGAAGGAGCCATCTTTAATGAATCTCAGAATTTGATCCAGAAAAAAGGAAGAGAGAAAGAAAAGAAAAGAAGAGAAAAGAAGAAAACTAAAGGATTTAAGGACTTAAGATCTAAAACAACATTTAAGAAAGGGAAAAATAAAGTGCAAAACCAATATGATGAGTGTAAACAAAGGGGAAAAGAAATACGACAGAGAAGGGAAGCCGGTAAGGCAGAGGCTAGAAGAAGGGGGGGTAGAAAGGTTTGTTGGGAAAAGAAAGAAAGGGAAAAGGTGGAGAAAAGCTACAACGTTTTGAAATTGAATGGAAAAAAAGGAATTTTTTATGGATAATGGATAAAGTATAATTTTTTTAAAAAAAAAAGATTTTGCAAGGTACATAAGATGAGATGGTAGTATTGCAATGGTTTAAGAGTTGATAAGAGATTAAAATGTTAAAATGTTTAAAAATGATTGGTATTAAAACTTAATAATAGGAGAGGTTTAGAATATTGTTTTAATTAAAGAGTTTAATAAAATTATGGTATTGATGTTATTATAAAATTTTTATTATAGTATTTCTTTTAATATTTGGATTTATTCTCTAATTATGCATTTAATTGTGTTGGATGTATTAGTTAGATAGAATGTACCAAGCAAAATCTGATTGGGTATTAGATATTATTTTAAAGATTAATTTGATTAACTTAGGGGGAGATAGAAAGGCATCATACTCTGATTAATGATTTCAGGAGAAACTGATTTTCTTTTTTTTTTATAAGGGATGAGACAAAGGGATGATAAAAAATGGACAAAAGATACAAATATAATGATTCAAACTAAGATGATTAATTAAGGTAGAATTAAGAAGTGTGAAATATGTGGAGAAGTTAATATAGAAGGCTTAGAATGGTAAATAAAATAAGTAATGATATGTAAGATGAGCATGAATATAATTGAAGTCCATGAAGAGAGAGACACCTGGGTCCAAGTTACTTTCCAAAAAGATATTTTTTTATGTTTTGTGTGTTGTGTGTATATGTCTTTTTTGGGGGGAGAATTGGTAAAAACTTGTAGAAATATAGAATGAGAATAATGGTAACTAAGTCAGAAAGAAACAGATGAAATAATAATAATGATATTGAATAAGAGTAAAGAGAAGTAAAGAGAAATTGAATAAGAGGTTTTGGTATATTATATGGAAATGGTTTAAAACAGAATCATAATTTATCTGACTTGTTAAATTTATAAGGGAAAAAGGTTTAAACATGTAATGAATAATGATAATTTGTGTGTTTTAAAAATTAATAAAACTTGTTTTAAAAAGGAAGTAGTACTCCTGTCCATTATTATAACTATATTATATTACTTCTATATCTTCTGTATAATTATAATTGCCATCTAGGGGCAATTTCCAAATCTTATCAAATGAACTGTTTCAGATTTCACTGAGGGATAGGGAAAACAAAGGATCAGGAAAAAAACTTACTAGTTTCAACAGAAGAGTTATCTGCAGGTAAACCAAAATGATATTTTGAAATATTTGTATGAATAAAATACACATTACAAAATAAATGTATAAATCACCATTCAGTCATACATTCTTTCTTTATTATAAGTGAATGACTTTTATCTCCAAGACATATAATATGTTTCAATTTCTTCTCAGATTAGTTTTTGTTATTACCTAACTAGTTTCACGGAAATCAACAGAGATATTTCAAAGTGAAAAAAATGTCTCTTTGAAGCAAAGATTCATCTTGTTATCTTTTTTAAAAAAAAATGGAAACAAGATCCTCAAACTCAGCATAATTTTCAAGCCAGATGTTACTAATGTTCGATTAACATTAATTTACAACCAATCCAGAAAGTTTCTGTAAAGAGGAACTCACATTTCAATAGGATTTTTGCTTTTACTTTAAGCAGGTTTTACCTGTGGAATCTTGTAAATGCTCAGAATGTTGGCCATAACCTGAGAGATATGAGAATTGGGTCCAGCAATAACACAAATTGAGTTTTGGTTGGTGCTGCATTTATAATTAGGAACAAATCTGTCATGTGAAGAAAGAAGCTCCATAGAAGCAAGGTAGGTCCACGTTGCCATGAAATAACTATTAAATATCCCAAAACCCAGAGTGATGTTTGGCAAGATCTGAGAATTTTCATTGATTTCCTTTACAGCAAAGACCAAGGACAAAATATGCAAGTAGTTCTGTTGTAATAAACTTCAAGGGAGAGTAATGCATCTGTTACAATGACTGCATTTCCAAAGAGACAATTTATTACATTTCAATTTATTAATCTTTGTCAACAGCAATAAGCAAAAATAAACTCTGAAACCCCCCCAAGGATAGACAATCTGTAGAAAAAAAACTTGTCCTCTCTATGCCATAAATTCAATATAGATCCAGCTATTTGGCACATAACCTCTTTGGTATCCATATCTTTGACTACACTAAATTATCTTTTGCAATGTTTGATAGTATTGGGATATTTCTATCTCATTTTGAAAGAACAGATGTTTTATGTTGAGCCTTATTAGGAGTGGTAATTTCTAAAACCTATAAAGGAAACATTGTCCAGTCATTGTCCAGAGTTTTTGACTAGAGAAGGGTTAAGTTTCAGATGGACTAGACCCCAACACTTGTCAAGGGAAAATTCAGTGGAAGACACAAAATCCTTTCTAAATATTGTAAAAGTAATGGACAACTATTGGCTGGGCAACTATTAGATCTCTTCCTATTTTTCACTGATGAATTCCAGGCAATAAATCAATAAAAAAATAGTGACATAGATCCAAAACTATAAACATAGACACATAATGGGCATCGCGACGATACGGCATGCAATCTTGGAGATCTGAGATCGCTGCTGATATCTTTGCTCCTGGACGGTCCAAACGGATCTAAACCATCCCGAAGAGATGGTGAATGTAAAGAGTGCACCCTGTAGATCCCAGGGACACCGCAAAGTCCCTGGTAGATACAGGAGAAGCTCTTTTGTCAGCGGCAAAGAGGCAGCCATTAAAGCTGCTGAAGTTGGGACAGCTCCAAAATGAAAGAGAACGGAAAGAGAAAGTGTGCTGGTTGGTGAAAATTTTTTCTTTATTTTAAGATTTGAAAGGACACCCTAAGGAAAAGAAATAATCTGTTAAAGTTTTGACAGAAGTGATTAAGCAGCAATTTTAAACAGGAAGTCAAAGTAATATTTTTTTTTATTTTTTTTCTCATTGCTGGATTTTTTACACATGATTTTAGATTTTGAAACGGGACTATTTTTTTTCTCTTCTTCCACCTATTCTTTCTTTCTTTTTTGACTTTATAATATTTTAGGCTAGAGACTCCCTTCTAGTCATCTTTTTAAATATCTTCTTCCATTTTTAATTAATTTTTATTATATCTTGTTTGGAAAAGGAGGGTGAAAGTGAAAGCAGAAGAAACTTTGTAACACTGCCAACTAGAGGCTTGGAAATATTCTATCTCTTTTTTTTCTTGACCAGACAAAGCTGAGAAAGAACTGAGACTTCTTTTCAAGGACATTGCCTGTTTGATAAGATAGAGGGAAGAGGATGGGAGAATATTGTTGCAGGTGCTCTTCTGGGTTTCTATCAATAGTTGGAGTCTGGTGTTGAAGTTTATAGAAAAAAAAGGTAATAAGACTCCATTACCACAGTAAGAGACTATCATGTTTACCGATCAGATCGTGAAATTCGTACAGGAGGTGGTGTTGCTATCTTCTATAAAAAGTCCTTACATCTAAAAAATATCCAAGTTACCCAGGAGCTTGCTCTTCCTGAGACCATCATCTGTGAACTATCCTTAAATATCACAATTCGATTCTTACTATGTTACAGAGCACCTGATTATGACATCGAACATGTAAACAAGCTAAATACATTACTAACATGGGCTGCATCCTGCCCATACCCTTTTAGCTTTCTTGGCGATTTCAATCTACCTCATATTGACTGGACCCTAAATGATTGTACAACTGAAATCATACACACTTCTACAATGCTATTACAAATCTGGGACTGGAACAACTAGTAACCAACAACACTAGACTAAACAACTGCCTTGATCTCATCTTCTGCAATAGTTTGAATTTAATTTACGGAATACAAACTAAAGAACCCTTTTCCAGCAGTGACCACAATATGATTGACTTTTGTCTCAACATACGCCCACACAAAAATCACCACAATGATGTAATCCCCAATTGTAAATTCAAAAAAGGCAACTATGATCTTATAGACAACGATCTCTCATCCCTTGATTGGCAATCTCTATTCACTGGATGCAACACTGTTGAAGACCATTACAACATATTTTTACTTGAAGTCAAAAGAGTCATCAAACTATATGTACCAACAACAACTCCCAAAACAAAACAAAAAAGCAGATTACCCATAACAATAAGGAAACTTCAATCCAAAAAGAGATCACTCTGGCGGAAAAACAAATCTGGTCACGTTGCCAATTTCAAAAGCCGATACAAAAATTTATGCCACCAGATAAAGACCGAATGCATCAATTATCACATTAAACAAGAGGAAAACCTTCTAAGCACCAATTCCACCCGTGCTTTTTACAATTTTGTAAACAACAAACTAAAAGACTCAAGGTCTATCCCACCCTTGATAGGACCTGATGGTAAAGACTGCAACGACGACACCATTAAAGCCAACATCTTTAACACATTCTTCGGCTCAGTATTTGTAAACACAGCAATGGATCATGCCCAGTATTTCCTAGCCGTACCACAGATAACAACAATGATCTAATACATATCGATTTTACAGAAGACAATGTTGAAAAAGCACTACACAATCTAAAACCACCTCTATCTACTGGACCGGATGGAATATGTGCCTACTTCTTAAAAAGCTATCCACTGCCATAGCCAAACCTCTAAGCATAATCTTTGAAAAATCTTTCAGGACCAGCTCCTTGCCTAACCTATGGTCACAAGCCACAGTCATCCCCATCTTCAAAAAGGGAGACCCAAGCCTAGTTGAAAATTACAGGCCAATCTCCTTATGCTGCGTCACCTGTAAAGTCATGGAATCAATTATTAACCAATCCATCATCCTCCACTTAGAGACAAACAACCTACTCTCCAATAAACAATTTGGTTTCAGAAAAAAACTATCCTGTAATCTACAACTCTTACACTGCAAAAACATATGGACGACACAACTCGACCAGGGCAAAGCAATAGACGCAATCTACATAGACTTCTGTAAAGCCTTTGATTCAGTGGTACATGACAAACTACTCCTAAAAATAAAATCCTATGGTATCTCTGGACAACTGAATAACTGGATAGAAGCATTCCTGGCAAACAGACAACAAATGGTCAAAATTGGGAGCGTCCTATCAAATTCTGTACCTGTCAATAGTGGTGTCCCCCAAGGCAGTGTTCTAGGACCAACTCTCTTCATACTCTACATAAATGACCTCTGTGATCATATTAAGAGCAATTGTGTTCTTTTTCGCTGATGATGTAAAGCTGTTCAATACCACAGACAATACTGCTACCCTACAAAAAGATCTTGACTATGTATCAGAATGGTCAAACAAATGGCAACTTCAAATCTCAACAAATAAATGCTCTGTCTTACATATTGGCAAAAAAATCAGAAAATAAAATACAAGCTGAATAGTCAAGATCTTGTTGATGACCCAAGCTCTGTAAAGGACCTTGGAATACTCACCTCTAATGATCTAAGTGCTAGAGCCCACTGCAACTACATAGCCAAAAAGGCATTAAGAGTTGTTAACCTAATCCTACGTAGCTTTTTCTCTGGTAATATCACACTACTAACCAGAGCATACAAAACATTTGCTAGACCAATACTCGAATACAGTTCATCAGTCTGGAACCCACATTACGTATCTGATATTAGCACAATTGAGAAAGTCCAGAAATATTTCACAAGAAGAGTTCTCCACTCCTCTACTGCGTTGTAGAATACCTTATGCCACCAGACTTGAAATTCTAGAACTAGAAAACCTTGAATTACGCCGTCTTCGGTCTGATTTAAGCATGGTATATAAAATCATACATTGCAATGTCCTACCTGTCAATGAATACTTCAGCTTCAACCATAACAACACAAGAGCACACAATAGATACAAACTCAAAGTTAACCGCACCAAACTTGATTGCAGGAAATACGACTTCAGCAATAGAGTGGTCAATGTCTGGAATACTCTACCCGACTCTAGTTTCTTCCCCAAACCCCAAAAACTTTAACCTTAGACTGTCTACTATTGACCTCACCCCTTTCCTAAGAGGTCTGTAGGGGCGTGCATAAAGCGCACCAACGTGCCTACCGTCCCTGTCCTATTGTTTCTCTTATTCTTCTTATTTTTCTTATATGTACCCATTTCATGTATTCACAACTATGTATACACTTATACTTATTATCTTGTAAACAATTGGCAAATCAAATAAATAGATAGATAGATAGATAGATAGATAGATAGATAGATAGATAGATAGATAGATAGATAGATAGATAGATAGATAGATAGATAAATAAATAAATAAATAAATAAATAAATAAATAAATAAATAAGACTCTGGAGAAGAGAGTTATACATTTTAACAAAACCCTTGGATAACCAAACAAGGTGCAGTGTGCTCTTTTTACTTTTTTGAAGCTGGGCTATTTCTTACTTTAACAAACCCCCTCCTTAGTAGCTTACTTTTTGTAATAGCTATTTGGATCTCTGGCCTTTTGGAACTTGTTTTTGTCTTTCTTTTTGTTTTTGAAGTCTAATGATTTCCTTCCTTTTTCTTTTCTTTTTTTAAGGGAGTAGTCTCTTTTCTTTTTTCTCTCTCCCTCCCTTGTATTTTTTTTTCTATTTACCTTCCATATTGTTTTTTTTTTTTTTTGTGGCTTTCTTTTTTTGTTATGCATGCTTTTATACCTGAGACTTTTTAATTGGATTAAGGTGTTGAAGAACCTGAAGAACTTTTCTTTTCTCTTCTTTAGTTTTTTATTTTTTATTTTTCCGCCTGTTCCAGGATTTAACATTTTTTCTTTCTTTGTGTGTTTTTCTTCCATTTTTGAGTTTTTACTGCTATCTAACCAATCGCTGGATTAAGGTATGCAAGAACCTGATTTTTATTATTATTATTATTATTATTATTATTTGGCTTCTTTTTTCCCACTATTTTTACTTGGAATTACAATTGGTTATTTCACAAGTAGATTAAAGTCTAGAAGAACCTGAAGATTTTGAATTGTCTGAAATGAGTAGGAAAACAACAGCCCCTTGTTTCTCAACTTCTACTTCTTCCTCTTCACCATCTGGAGGACAACGCTCAATACAGACAATGTACAGCAAGAAAAAGAACAGGAAAAAGTCACGCTGCAGATGATTATGCAAGGAATTCAAAATATACAAATAAGAACAGAGAATATTGAAAAGAGAACAGAGAACATTGAACAAAAACAGGAAAAACTGATGAAAAGGTGGAGAACATTCAACAAATGATGATGAAGTATGATGAGAGATTCCAAAAAATTGAAGAAGATAAACAAAGAGATAAGAAGATTGGAGATATTGATAGCAGATTAACTGTAGTTGAACAAGATAAAAGTGGGGTGTTGAGATGGGAGATGGACAGATCAGAATTTTATCTCAGATTCCAAAACATAGAGGAAGAAAAGGGACAAAACCTAGCTGAGATAATGATAGAAATTTTGGCTAAACCTCTGGAAATAACTAAAGTGAAGATGATGGATGGAATAGATGAGGTTTATCGAGTCTTCACAAAATATGCAATGAGAAATAGCTTACCAAGTGAAGTTCACATTAGATTTACAAAGAAACCCATTAAAACACAAATATTGCAAGTGGCAAGAGAGAAAACGTTGAAATAAGGGCAAGGAGATTCTGGTTTTAAAACAAATACCCAGAAAAGTGAGAGAGATAAGAAGAGAATACCGATTTCTGACTAAAATTCTACTTAAAAAAGAGGTGAACTATAGATGGCTGATTCCAGAAGATTTAATGTTCACATGGCAAGAACAGAGACATAGAATTGACTCAATTGAGAAAGCTGTATTATTTTATAAAGAATATTTTGGAGGGAAAGAGGAGGAGGCAGAAAAAGAAATGTCACTAATTGAATTCCAAGAGGACTGCAAAATAGTGACTGAAAAGGAAGAAGGTGCAGTAGGCAGAATGGTGGAAGTCAAAGAACAGTGTGAACCAAGAACTACGAGAGCTGCTAAACCTAACTACAAAATATAACCATGGAAGAGAAAAAACTGATTACAATTTACATAAATGGACTTAACTCAGCTGTTAAAAGAAGGAAAACTTTCCATAAATTAGAGAAATTAAAATTTGATATAATCTGCCTACAAGAAGTACATATTAAAAAGCAACATGAACAATTGCTGATACAGCCAAAATTAGGGAAAATATTTACTTCTTTGACACAATGCAAGAAAAGAGGAATGGTTTTATACATTAAAGATATTATCCCAGCAAAATTGATCTATACCGATGACAATTGAAGATTACTAATGGTGGAAATAATGGACAATAATATGAAAACACTCCGAATTGCAATCTATGCCCCGAATGACAATCAAGAAGAATTTTATAGAAAATTACATATGAAAATAATTGAACTGGACTATGCTAATATTGTTATGATGGGAGACTTTAATGGAATTGTAGATAATAAATTGGACTATACAGTACAGAAAACAACAAAGCAAAACAGAAAGACTCTCCCTAAATCCTTTTTTTAAATGATAGATGAAATAAATTTAAAAGATACATGGAGAGAAAGAAATGCTAAGACTAAACAATACACCTTCTATTCAAACAGACATTTATCATGGTCCAGAAAAGACATGATATGGATATCAATAGAATTGTTAGCCAAAATGCAAGAAATAAATATTGAAACAAGTACTTGGGCAGATCACAATCCAAATGACAATTAAATGGAAAGGACAAAGAAGAAGATCTAGATGGATGTTAAATAATACTATATTAAAGGAAAAAGACTTCACACAATGGATGGAGAAAGAATTGGCTTTTTTTCTTTAGAGAAAACAAAAAAGAAGATACATCAATGCAGAATGTATGGGCTGCATATGCCAGAAGCTTGTTAATAGACTATACAAGGAAAAGAAATACCATGAAAAGACTAGCCTCTAAGGCTTTAGATGATGAGTATAAAGGACTTGAAAAAGAGCTACAGAAAATGCCACAGAAAAAGGACATTAAGTTAAAGATGGATATAATTAAACATAAAATGGGACTAATGGAAAAAGAAGAACTAGCACAGAAAATCAGAAGTGCGAAACAGAACTATTTTGAAGATGCAAATAAACCAGGTAGATGGTTAGCATACAAATTGAGAAAGGAGAAAGAATCAAGGAAATATTGCAATTAATAGATGACCAAGGCCAAGTTTACTACCAAGTATGGTAGTAAAGACAAGAAGGAAATTATATGAGACTATAATGGGAAACTATACACACAAGAGAATATTGATGAGGAAAGAGTTAAACAGTACTTACAGAATGCTAATCTACCCCAGATACCTACAGAGATTGAAACAATGTTAGAAAGCAATATAACGATGATGGAGTTAACTGAAGCACTTAAGAAGCAAAACAATGGAAAGGCACCAGGCCCAGATGGACTTCCGGCAGAATTTTATAAAACACTACAAGAATCGTTGAACCTTCCATTGCTAGAAGTTATGAATGAAGTTATGTTGAGAAGAAGATACCCAAATCATTGTCAGAAGCTTATATTACACTAGTCCCAAAAGAGGAGGCCAATCCATTACAAATCAAGAACTGTAGACCTATTTCCTTACTAAATGCAGATTATAAAATTTTTGCTTCAAAATTTTGCTTCAGAAAGACTTACAAAATACTTAAACAATTTTATCCACCCTGATCAAAATGGATTTCTGCCAAAGAGACAAATTAAAGACAATATGAGAGTAATCTTGGACACTTTGGAATACTACGAGGCACACCCTGAAAAGCAAATGGCTTTGATATTTTTAGATGCACAGAAGGCATTTGATAATGTGAATTGGCAATTCATGTTATTACAGCTCGAACAGATGGGCTTTGGTAAAAAATTTATTCAAGCAATAGAAGCTATATATCATAACCAAACAGCAAAGGTAATGATAGAAGGAGAACTGACAGACTCTATTGATATAAGAAAAGGAACAAGACAAGGGTGCACACTATCACCTTTGTTGTTTGTGTTAACCTTGGAAGTGTTAAACAGAAATATTAGAGAAGGATATAAAAGGGATGAAAATTAAAAAGGAAGAATTCAAGTTGCAATCATTCGCAGATGATCTGGTTTTCATTTTAGAAGATCCACTAGAAACAGCATCAAAACTGATAGAAAAGATAGAGGTATATGGAAAGGTGGCTGGTTTGAAAATAAATAAAGATAAAACAAAGATCTTGACAAAGAACATGCTATCAGGACAAAAGGAAGAACTGGTGGATGTACTGAAAATTCAGGTCACGAATAAGATCAAGTACTTGGGGATACATTTGACAGCAAGATGTAATACATTAAAATAGAATAATTATATCAAAATTAAGCAGCAGATAGCGCTAGATTTGGCGAAATGGGAGAATTTACAACTGTCATTAATAGGGAGAATATCAACAATCAAGATGAATATACTACCCAGAATTTTATATTTGTTCCAAACAATTCCAGTTAGGCTTGGAAAAGATTATTTTGAAGATTTAAATAAAATTGTGTTGAAATATATATGGCAAGGTAAGAAAGCGAGAATAAAGTTAAAACTTTTACAAGATGCCAGAATTAGAGGAGGTTTTGGCTTGCCTGATTGGGAGTTGTACTATCAAGCTGCAAAGCTGATGTGGGCCAAGGAATGGATAACACTAAGAAACACTAGATTGTTGACATTAGAAGGTCATGATTTGTTGTTGGGCTGGCATGCCTTTCTATGGTATAAGGGAACTAAAACGCAGGGCTATTTTACAAGACATTATATATCTTTGTGGTTAAATTGGGAGAAGATCAAAAGACAATGTTATTTGAAAATTCCAGTTTGGTTATCGACCATTGAAGCATTTTCCTATCCTATAATATATAAAAAGGAACAAACAGTTAGATATGGTGAAATATTGAATGAAAAGGGTGAACTTAAATCTATGCAAAAATTAGAGGAACAAGGTATAAAGATGAATTGGTTTTCATATGCGCAAATACATTCAAGGTATGACAAAGATTCTAAAACAGAAGGTTTCTACGATAAACTGACTGATTTAGATAAGATTTTGACAGGTACTGATGAAAAGGTGATTAAAAAGATATATGGATACTTATTAGAAATTAAACTAGAAGAAGAACAAGTTAAAGAAACTATGATTGCTTGTGGGAAGAATTTTGGACATGGGATTGATCTAGAGAAATGGCAAAAATTGTGGTCTCAAAATTATAAGATGACAATGTCAACAGCATATAAAGAAAATTTGTATAAGATGTTTTACATGTGGAATTTCCCCCCAAGAAGAATAGCAAGAATTTTCAAGAACAAATCCAAAAAATGTTGGAAATGTCATCAGATACCAGGCTCATATTACCATATGTGGTGGACTTGTGCGGATGCCAAAAAATATTGGACTAAAATCCACACGTGGTTGGAAAAAATGACAAAAAAGCATATAGACTTGAAATCAGAGATATTTTTATTGGGAGTTTACTATATATGAAATATATAGTAAAGAATTGAAATACCTGATTGTAAATGTATTAACAGCGGCTAGGATTGTGTTTGCTAAAAACTGGAAAAATGAGAAAATACCATTACAGGAGGAAATCATTAAGAAAATATTGGAATGTGCTAAAATGAGTAGATTGACATTTGAAATCAGAGAACAAGATGATAAACAATTTTATAAAATTTGGGAACTATTCTATCAATGGTTAGACAATAAAACATGGTAATGAAATATGTAGATTCTTAGAAAATAATAAATACATAAAGATGTATTCTTTTCTTATTATATCTACAAAATGATTGTACGATAGATTTGAGATGATAAAATGAACTATCATAAAACAAATTAAGTAAAATATGGATTATTTCGTAAAACATGAATGAATAAAAGTATAGTCAAATGATTGATTAACAATATTAATGTACTTAATATTTGATTGAAAATATGAGAATATATACAATGTAATTGTAATTGAAGACTACAAAATGGAAGCACAAAACAATTTGTAAACCAACCGACACACTGTATGTATATATATGGAATATGGCTTGATGTTTTTATGTTTTGTCTGTCTATGTTTGTCTTAAAAACCAATAAAAATTTATTAAAAAAACATAGACCATAATGTAAATAGCAGAAATTCTTCTGCATTGAATTTGTGTTGAGTCTCCAAAATAAATTGATTAACTTTAGGACTATGTCACACAAATTTTCTGTGCAGGATGTGATCTGATCAGTTATAGACATACAGTATTATGTTGGAAGTAGTGTGTCATGGAAGTTTGGGACAGAAGCATCGGTAAACTATAAAGCAGAGGTTTGGGAATCACTCAGGTATCTGTTAAGCAAGACCTTATATAGCTTTAATGAAGATGAAATAAAGTGGAACAAAATCATTGTCTTGGTGTTAATCCAATAATTATGATACCAGAAATAGAACAGAATAACTGAAAGGAGATAAAAGTTACATTTCAATCATTTATTCTTTCCCTAAAATATATTATCTTCAGCCAGCCAGATTAGGGAGTTAATAATGACAGATACATACATGGGATCATCAAGAAGTTCTTCAGATGGAAGTTTTTTAAAGGTGACTTGATCAGACATCATGTAGATCAGAGAAATAATGCCACCAATGATGAAATCACCTGAATGGTAAGACTTGTATTTAATACTAGGGTTGCCAATGGTGCATGCCCAATGATAGCACATCACCTGAAAAAGCCATATTATCATGCACAGCCTGAAGAGTAACATAGCAAATCACAGATGTGCTTTGCCCAAATGATCATTGATATGGTTTTTAAATATAGAACAACCTAACATTTTGGCTCTTTCTCTTGGGTGTGCTAAATGTAGAAATATACAAGAAAAACAAAGTCCAGCATAATCACTCTTGATTAGATTCCTGTTTTGCTCTGTTCTTTGGAAATCCCTAGAGTCCAGAAAAGTAGAATTAAACTTGGTCTATTACAGGGTACACCATCCCTGGATCAACTGTTTTTTTGCAGCAAAAATTGTAGCAAAAAGATCATGATCTCATCTTGGTGTAAATGCTTTTGTGACATTTTGTGTAGCAGTCAAAATATATTGACAGCCCCCTCAGAAAAGACAGTTCTCAAAAGCAAAGAAGACCAATGAAAATAAATAAACAAGCAAACAAATAAATAACATAAATACGAGAAAAAGAACAAGTTTTCCTTCCTCGTACTAGTATAGATGGTATAGATGGCATGACATGGAAGCCAGGTTTGCATTTAAAGTAGGCTTCCAAAATGTGGGGGGGTGGAATTAATGAAAAGGCTTCATTATCTTTCAAATATATATATATATATATGTTTTCTGAGGTTCTCACGGGTATTTGTATGTGGATCTTTGGTTGTTCGGGTTTTCTCCTGCGTAAGATTGGAAGTATCTAGGCAACGTTTTGATGAAGTCTCATTCATCATCTTCAGGCTTGTGTCTTCGGCTCTGTGCTTCTCAGAGTGATGTGAGCTTGCAGCTGCTTCTTCCTTTTAACTGCTAGTGGGGGTGTGACTTGATTGGGTGGGGGCTTGGCTGTGTTCTCATTGGTTGGGGGTTTGGCTGTGTTCTCATTGGTTGGGGGATTGGCCGTGTTCTGATTGGCTGGAGGAGTGTTCTGTTCAGGTGGGGGCTTGGTTGTGCTCAGGTTAGTCTTAGTTGCTGGGGGAGGGTTTGAAGTGGGTAGTGATGCTAGCCTACTGCTGGGCCAGAATGGTTTTTTCTTCATCCTGATTGGTTGGGAGTCTTGGTCTGTGTTTATTGGTCTTGGAGTTTGCTGTGTTCTGCTTGATTGGTGTTTCTAATATCTTCTGTCTGTTTTGTAGCTTTTTTTGTCTTGATTGGCAGGCAACATTGTGTTTCTTGTATTGGAGGCTTTTAGTGTGGCTTGGCTTCGAGTAAACAGACGGCTATCATTTATTAGGAAGCTAGGTTTCATCTGGGTGCCTGGTTGGGGTGTGTTTGAGCTGGAGGTATCGGGGTGTGTGTATGTGTGTGTGTGCAAACAAAAAAATCTGAGAGTGCAAACAAAAAAATCTCCACACCACAAGCCAGGCAAACACCTGGGCACAAACAGACCCCCCCGATACCTCCAGCTCAAACACACCCCAACCGGGCACCCAGTTGAATTTCACAACAGTTGAATTTCCAAACCAAGAATTAGTTATAATCTTTGTTATAACAAATAATCTTTGTTAACAACAAAATTTAAAATAGGGAGAAATCATGGATGGAATGCCACTAAGAAGCAAAGCTAAGAGGAAGTAGGAAATTCTTACATTTGGGCTAAGAAGAAGAATTGGCATATATTAAAAGAGAACAAGTAGGATGTAGGAAAAAATATATATGGGAAGCTGCTTGAAAGAGATTGCAGAAAAGAAAAATAGTGCGTAATTGAAAGAAACTTTTTCTTTTCCTTCTCTCTTGTAGTAATGGATTAATGGTGTGGGTCCTACCAACAGGTTTACTCTAAAATGTTACACTTTTACGTTGTTGCATAGCATAAAACTACCAAGAATATTTGTTTAGATTTTAGACAAATAGTGATGCGTTTCTGTTGTTTAATTTTTTAATATAATCTTCCCCCTCACTTCTCTCCTTCCACCAATATTCTAAACTATATTCCAGTGTGTTTCTTCTGGATCAGTTGGAAGACACTGTTCAATTCAATATAAATATAAATATATATGAAGTGCTTACATTGTTCTTGATTATTATTATTTTTTTTGGGGGAGTACTGTTTCTGAATAAATTTAAAAATTGAAAGAAGCTCCAGATGTAACTGGACTAATAACTGTACTAAATAAATATAAACAAAAAGATATCACATGTGTTTCTTTATTAGCTGCTCCTTTCTGTTCAGATCAGGTCTCATAACAGTTATGTAGCATTTGGGAAAGAAGATGCAGCAAAGTAATCCAGCTGCAGAGGTCAAAATGGAGAAGATCTCCATAGCCACCATGTATTTCCCCTTGGGGCTCAGATGGATGGGAACAAAAACATCCAGACAGTATTAAAAAAAACATACTAAAAGTGATAAATTTGGCTTCATTAAAGCTATCAGATAACTTCCTGGCTAGAAAGGCCACTATGAAGCTGATAGAAGCCAAGAAACCCATATAACCAGGGGTGGGATACAACAGGGTTAACTACCAGTTCGGGATTTACGAGCTTTCCTGCCCGCTGTGAGCCGCACACCGGTAAATCGTCATTAGCACACTGCGTGCCAAGGAGCAGCCTTTGAAACAGCCCCCTTTTCCTGTTTTTTTAACTGCAGCTGTGCCTCATTCAGCAGCTGAAGTTGAAAAATCAGGAAATAAAGATCAGGTAAGAGCCTGGGTGGGCAGGTGCGCAAAAACATCAGCAAACATAGAACTGGTTATATGTCTGCTGCTCTTCAGAGCTACTGATTCTACAGAGGTGGACAGAACCAGTAGAAACCCACCCCTGCATATAACCAAGGACAATGTAAAACATGTAGGCTGAGCTTTCATTATATTCTAAGATAATTTCTTCAGCCATGGAATTCATGTCTGAGTCTGGGAACAAAGGAGAAATTGCCAGCCACACTACAAATGGTGATCTGTATTAGCGAGCAAGACAGAACAATGGTGCTGGCCAGTCTTTTCCCCACCCATTTCCTCATTTTGGAGCCTAGTTTGGTGTCCATGAAAGCAAGGACCACTATGATCATTTTCCCCAAAGGGTGATAGAGAAGATGATGCCAAAAGATGTTTGTCTCATGAGACATTTTATTTGGTCAGGTTGTCCAACAAAAAACAAAGTGCAAAAGAAGGAGAAGAAGAGAGAAACAAGAAGAGTATAGGTGAAGGTCCGGTTGTTCGCTTTGACAATGGGAGTGTCCTGTGTTTTAATGAAGACTACCAGAACGACAGCTGAGATGAAAGAAAAAAAGACAGCAACACTGGTCAAGGTGATTCCTAAGGGTTCTTTGTAAGACAAGAAGACTGTGTGTTTTTAAATGCACAGATCCTGATTCTTGTTAGAGTAGTTTTCTTCAGGACATTGGATACAGTAATCTAAATCTGGAAGAGAAATAGAGATGTCAAATATTCAAGGTTAAATCATCCATCCCCAACTTTCAGAAATATAATATTTCAGTGCCTGAAATTTCCAGGTATTCATCACAAAGCCTGGGAATTTGAAATTCAACTTATCTAGAAAGTTATTAGCAAGAAAATCCAATTTGTCTGAGAAGAGATCTTTTGAAAATAGATTACTCCCTCAGATATGATTTCATTTTATTTATACATTTGCAATTGGATTGTGCCTCCCACTTACCCTATTGCTTTATGGAAAATACATTGTAATATTACAACATGGCAGCAATATTTATAATAATATCAAATAACATTTCCCCCCCAAAAAAAGTTTTGCTTTTGCTAAATTTGATGGAATTTGGTAATGTTGGAATCTTGAGAAATGTGAAATTAACTTTTAATGACTACAATGCATTTAATGTCATAAAGTTTGCAACATGCAGCGTGAGTTCAACAGAGTCAACTGGTTTGCTGCTGATTTTCATTTGTACTCAGTGTCTGATGCATCTCACTGCAATGTGCAAAAATTGTCAATCAGTATTGATGGAGTTCAGTAGCCCTGATAATTGTTCTTCCATTGTGACAATGTCCTGGTGAAAGCTTTCAACATGTTTGTCACTGACTATACCTACATTTTTGGGAAAGAAGTTGGAGTGTGAATGCAGAATAATATATATGCAGAAGATGGAGTGTGAATGCAGAATGTGAATCTTCAGTGACATGTTGCACTTTGTGGTTTTGTATGCTGTAAAACATTTGTCAACCAGATGAATATAGTGCTTTATAGTTACCAAGAAAATTGTCAATGAGATCCTTGAAAGTGTTCCTGGGGGTTCTTATGGCCCCATTCATATATCTTCAAACTGCTTGTGATTGATGACATATTCAATATGTGGACCAACAAAAATACCTTCCTTAATCTTAGCATCAATTATTTTTGGAAACTTGTGCATCAAATAATAAAAAACTTTACCTCTCTTGTTTATCAGTTTCATAATTTTTTTTCATCAATCTGAGTTTTATGTGAAGTGAAGGCAAAGACAGAGTAATGATTCTCTTTCAGTGATTCTCTTTCAGAGCTGTCCCATTTGCATATGTAATAAGAGTACTTGGTATATCTGAGATGCATTTTATTGATGTTTCTTCCTCTGTTGTTAAAACCTTATTCATTCTCTATAATACTAGCTGCCTATTTGTGTATTTATTATAGAACTCAATAATTTAAAAATCAATATCATGGAATTCTCCGAGTTATACATAGCCTTGAGAGACAGAGAGAGTGGGAAAGAGAGAGAAAGAGAGAGTGGGGAGAGAAATGGAGAGAGATGCGATCGATCGATAGATAGATAGATGGATGGATGGATGGATGGATGGATGGATGGATGGATGGATGGATGGGTGAGTGGGTGGATGGATGGATGAATGGATGGATACCAATACCAAATATTATCAACCTTCCCTAAACCAGACAGAAAAAACAACAACAAGGTAGGCTAATTCTACATTGTTACAATGCTATATTAAAAGAATGTTGAAAGTTCAAATATACAAAACCATTTTCTGCCACTTTTAACTGATTCATCCATTAATGCAGATCCTTTTAAGTATTCTTTTTCTGACCCCTTAGGTATTGGGGAAGCATCTCTTCCCCTTCTTTCCTAAGGGCATTGCCACATTCCATTACAAAACATCTTGCATGGTATCTGTTACCTATCTGGTTGGAAATTTTCCCTTCAGGGCAATGAAGGCATTTGTAACAGCAAAATGGCTTCCCTTCTATTTTGATCTTGCTGTAAACCATGGAGCAATTATCATTGCACAATAAAAGAGGTTGATTCTGTAAATAAATGAAAGTGGAATGCATTTAGAATTTCAACAATTTCACTCTATAAATCAGGGGTGGGCAATTAATTTCTGTCGGGGGCCACATGGAAAATCAGATCTGCGTTCGAGGGCCGAACCAATTTTATAAAAGGCCATTATAAAGGGCCCATTATAAAATGCAGCAAATTATATATAAGAATCATTTACCTGTTCAGTGGGACAAATCCAGTCTGTCTTGGGCTTGAACAAGTGCACTGAAATCTGGCGGAATATCTGAGGTGACTATGCGAAGGACAGCTGAGATGTGGTCATCAGTGATAGAGGATCTGTGTCTGGATTTGTTGAACTTCATCACTGAGAATGTCTGTTCACATATGTAGGTAGATCCAAAGAGGACTAGAATTTTCAGAGCATGTCTCCTCATGTGTGGAAAGTTCTCCTCTTTGAGTGATGAGTAAAACTCAAGCAGTGGGACAGACCTAAAGTGCACTGCCAGAAGTGTGTCAGACTGCAAGTCAATGAGTTCCATCTGAACATCACTGCGTGCATTATCCACATTGCAGATGAAGGGAGAAGAAACCATGTCCATTTCACTCTCAAGTGTTTTGAAGTCTTGAAATCGCCTTGAAAACTCAGCATGCAGTGCTTCTAACATGGATGAGTACCTGTGGAGGTGATCAGCTGATGGTTTGGCTTCCTTCAGTGTTGGCATGTGAGTAAGAATATTATTCCCCATTTGGCTTGAGAGAAGCTGCAACTTTCTCATGAAAGCCTTCACTGCGCTGTACATTTCATGCACAAAAAGGCCCTTGCATTGCTGTTTGACATTCAGGTCATTCATCCAAGAAGTCACATCTACAGCAAAACTAAGCCAGCCAGTCTGCATCTGAAAGCTGAGGGATGTCATTTCCCTTGTTCTCACAGAACTGCCAGATCTCCTCTCTTAGGTCCCAGAAAACTTTCAGGACTTTTCCCAGGCTCAGCCACCTGACATTTGCGTGGTAGCTGATGTCACGATGTTCAGACTCATTTTCCTCCAATAGTGCAACAAACTGTCTGTGATTCAGTGCTCTTGCTCTGATGAAGTTAACGGTTTTAGTTACAACATCAACAACATGGTTCATTTTTAATACTGACCTACACAACACTTCCTGATGTATAATACAATGCAAAAATGACAATTTCTGCTCAGGGTTAATTTCGGTAACTTTATCCTGCATTCTCTTCAAAAGTCCAACATTTCTCCCCATCAGATTTGGACAACTATCTGTTGTCACACCTACAAGTTTGTCCCATTTCAGTCCCAACTTGTCTAAACATGCATTTACTTCCGTTAGGAAATCACTCCCTGTTGTTGTCTCTTTTATTGACTGCATGGCTGCTAGTTCCTCTGTTATTTTGAAGTCTGCAGTGATCCCACGTAAGAAGATGAGTAGCTGGGCAGTGTCTCGTACATCGCAGCTTTCATCCAGAGCCAGGGTAAAAAAGGAAAATGTAACCGCTCTGTTCTTCAGCTGAAACTCCAAATTTCCTGCAATGTCCCCAACCCTTCTCGTCACAGTACGCCGGGACAGAGGGATGTTCTCAAATGCACCCTTTTTCTCTGGACATATTAGCTCAGCAGAGTCCACCAAACACTCTTTAATAAACTCTCCGTCAGAAAACGGTTTACTTTGTTTAGCTATTTTATGAGATATGACATAACTTGCTTTGGTATCTGTATCTCTGGATGTGCTAAGTTTTGTAAAAAGTGTTCGTTGAGTTTGCAGCTTGGATAGCAAAATCTCCGACTCCTTTGCTCGCTCTTGGTCAGACAAGTTCCTATATTTATCCTCATGTTTGGTCACATAGTGGCGATTCAGATTATAATCTTTCAACACAGCGACAACTGTACCACAAACTAAGCAAACGGCTTTGCCTTTGACTTCTGTAAATAAATATTTAGCAGTCCATGTCTTGTTGAAAACACAGCATTCAGAATCAACTTTCCTTTTTTTAATGTGAGCCGACATTTTTGGGGGGGCTTAGTGGGTGAAACCCCTCCTAAAGAATATTAACCCCCACTATACTACAGATCCAATCCCAGGTTCCCAGGTCACCTTTGTGCAAGGGGCGCCGCTTGGGGAACGAGAGAGAACGAGCCAGCAAGGAGAAGGAGGAGAGGCAGGCGTGAAGCGAGGCGAGGCGCGCCGGAAAGAGGCGCTTCGTGGTCTACTAATACTGAATCTAAAACTTGATCGAATTCCTCACTTTCTGCTGAGCCCACATAAATGATTTTCCATTCCAAATCTACATTGGAGAAAAAAGACTTTTAAATAAAACGTTCAAAATTTTGGTCTTCCAAACCACCATCTCTTTGAACTTGAAAACAAAAAACCCTAATACTTAGCTTCGATCAAATCAAGCTCTTACAACCAAATGCTGAAGTCAGTGGCACTTACTGAAAATTAGTTGGATGGGGAGGGTAATTGAAGTTTCAATTTCGAATTACAGCAAGCAATTCTCCAACACCATTTCCTCCGTTCGACGGGGAAGAGAGAAGGCAAGGAAAGGAGCTCTTTGCCCGCCAGTTAAGTCTCAGTTTGCAAGGCTTGAACTGACTCGGTGATTTTATTTCGCTACCGAGGTTAGCGAAAACTGGAATTGCTCCCGAGCTGGCAAGGTCCGATCACCGAAGCACTCTTCCAAAAGAGCAGCTTCCGGAAGCAAAGTAACACCGTGGCTGCTCCTGCAACTACTTTCCATGCTTTCCAATTGCGAGTCCCAGGAGAGAACAAACAGCAAACTGTGCTCAGGGGCATCCAAGCCCATCTAAAGCTAGGCCACTGCTGGTGGAGCTTTGCCCTGCCTTGGTGCCCCATTTCCCGGCTCGGCGGTCCTGCTCGGGCGGCACTTTAGAAGCCTGCTCCCAGCACTGGAGCAACTTCCCAGCAACTTGCGGCTTCCTTTTTACTCGTGGGCGCTCATGCCTGGCCCTGAGCCGCACGGCGGAGGGGAAGCCCGGAGCACCGCCGGGTCGCCTCCTCCAAGCAACCCGCCCCCCTGCCAGGCGGAACCCTTCCCGCTCCTCGACAGGAAGATGCTCCCACCTGCAAACTTTGCCTTTGCAAATTTTAAGCCTGGAAGCCCCGGAAACCCGAGCAACTTCCCAGCAACTTGTGGCTTCCTTTTTCCTCGTGGGCGCTCGCGCCTGGCCCGGAGCCGCATGGCGGAGGGGAAGCCCAGAGTGCTGCCAGGTTGCCTCCTCCAAGCAGCCCGCCCGCCCGCCGGGCGGAACCCTTCCCGCTCCTCGGCAGGATGATGCTCCCACCTGCAAACTTTGCCTTTGCAAAGTTTAAGCCTGAAGCCCGGAAAAAAAGGGGATCGGCGGGGACTCACCTTCGGAGAGGTTGCACTCGAAGGTGATTTCAAACTCCCAGCCGAGGCCTTTGCAAAGTTCTTCTTTTCTTTCCTACCCCGAGAGCGCTCCATGCTGTTTTGCTGCTTTGGGGGCCATGTGGCACAGGGCAATACGCCACGCCCAGCGATTTTTTTTCAGGGGCGGGCCAGATTAGACAGACCAACGGGCCGGATGTGGCCCGCGGGCCGTAGTTTGCCCACCCCTGGAGTAATTGGTCTAGACCAGATATATCTTACAGTGTAAACCAATTGGCCAGGTATAATGCTGAACCAAATGAAAGACATTGGCAAGCAGCTAAGTGAATAATTGGATTTTTAAAACACACAATCAATTATTCATTATATTTAGAACCAAGTAATGAATTAGTGCTAACTGCATATGCTGATGCAAGTTTTGCTACTGATATAATGACTTGTAAGTCAACATCAGGTGTAGTGATAATGTTGGGTAATGCTTTAATAGGATGGAAGTCTATTAGGCAACAACATATTAGTTTATCCACTATGGGAACAGAATTCTCATGTTTATCATTGATGTGTACAGAATTGATATATTATAAACAATTGTTGAAGGATATTGGAATTACTGTACATAATCCGTTTATTGTTTATGAAGACAAGCAATCTGCAGTTAATATGGCTACTAATTTAGCTGTTAAAACAAGGTCTAAACATAGTGATTTGAGATATTTGAACGTTAGACAGTGTGTTCAAAATAAATTAATTCAGTTAGAATACTGCATGACTGAACATAATATTGCAGATCATTTCAAGAAAGCTCAAGGTGCAATTAAGCATAAAGAGTGTTGTGAGAATTATGGTTTAAAGATGTAATGTATTATATATTGATAAACCCAAAGAGGAGAATGTTAGGAATCTGTCCACCAATTATTTGGGTTGGCAATGTATAAACTAACAATGTAAGTTTGTAGCATTAAGACAAAGTCACTGTGTTGATTTGTACTATATTCTAATTGGTTGGTTGTGTTGTGAATTGCCATAGAGATCATGGCTTGCTCTCTCTGACATTCTGTCTATCTGACATTCTGTTGCTATCTAAGATTCTCTGTTATATTTATGCTGTGCTTATACTTTGATATTTTTGTTTACTGGAAATGACAAAGGCAAGCGGTAAGAAGATTTTGTAATTGGATATTCTTTGGACTATAAAAGGTATATGACCTGGATCGTTTATTGGACTGTGCTATTTCTTAAAGTAAACTTTAACTCAATTCAGCGTATGGCTGTGTGTGGCTGAATAATTATTCATAACTACTCTCATAAACGTTTTCATGTGAATATCCTTGTTACTCAAGGGTTATTCTGTACATATCATAACACAGACCAACTAGCAGATGCTCTAAAAGTTTCAGTTTTATGTTGTTGTATTTATATTGTTCCTATAAAAATCCATGGTTGGATTCAATTTATTATTTCATAATATCACTCATTCTTCCTTATCTTTTCCCAATATTCTTAGCCATGCTCTAGGGCTTTTTATGTGGACTGGTGCAAATTTCTATCTTTTCTATTTGTTGTGGTGCTAAGACAGTCTAATTATTCCAATTCCACCTTTCAGAATTCCACCAAAATATTAACATGTGTGTTGTTGTTCTGACTAGAAATCAGATTTTTCTGAAAATCAATCTTTTCTACATAACATTTTGGACACTGAATATTTGGCATAATATTACAAGTAACTCAAGGATAATATATGTAACCCTTTCTGCCTTTTCAAAACAAACTATTCTACCTCTGAAATAAAGAATGAGTTGTCTTTCTTTATGGAGTGCTTATGTTATTCATGGTTATTTTGAGAAGAAGGATTGATTCTGAACTAATTTTACCAAACTGAAAGCAGAATAATATTTGAACTAGAGAGAGAAGTTTACTAAAGAAATAAATAAAACAGGAATTCAGTTTTCTTTCTTTATTAGCTTTTCCTTTCTGTTCAAATCAGGCCTCATAACAATAATATAGCATTTGGGGAAAAAGATGAAGCCAAGTAATCCAGCTGCAGAAGCCAAAATGGAGAAGATCTCCACAGCCACCATGTACTTTCCCTTGGTGCTCAGATAGGTGGGAACAAACAACAACCAAACACTACAAAAGAGAAACACGCTGAAAGTGATAAATTTGGCTTCATTAAAGCTATCAGGTAATTTCTGGCTAGGAAGGCCACTGTGAAGCTGATGGTTGCCAAGAACCCCATAAAGCTAAAGACAATGTAAAACATGATAGCCGAGCCTTCATTACATTCCAGGACAATTTCTTCAGGCATGGTGTGCATGTCTGAATCTGGGAATGGGGGAGATATTGCCAGCCACAAACTACAAATAGTTACTTGCACCAAAGAGCAAGACAGGACAATAGTGTTGGCCAGCCTTTTTCCCACCCATTTTCTGATTCTGGAGCCTGGTTTTGTGGCCATGAAAGCAAGGACCACTATGGTTGTCTTCCCCAATACACAAGAAATTGCTATAGAGAAGATGATGCCAAAAGCAATTTGTCTTATGAGACATGTTACTTGGTCAGGTTGTCCAACAAAAAGCAAAGTACAAAGGAAGGAGAGGAGGAGAACAACTAGAAGACTATAGGTCAGGTTCCTGTTGTTAGCTTTGACAATAGGAGTGTCCCGCTGTTTAATGAAGATCCCCAGTATTATGGTTGAGATCAAAGAAAAGAAGAAAGCTACACTTGTCAAGGTGATTCCCAAGGGTTCTTTATAAGACAAGAAAGTTATATTTTTTTTAATGCAAAGCATCTGGGCCTTGTTAGGATAGTTTTCTTCAGGACATGAGAAACAGTCATCTGAATCTAGAAGAGGAAATGTCAAACACATTAGAATTCAGAGTTTGCACAGTCTTTCCCAACTTTCAGATGAAGCCTATTTCAGTGCCTAGAATTTCCAGACTAGGAATTTGGTATTGAACCTATATGAAAGAATGTAGACCAGGAAAGTTTGATAACTAAATTGGGTAAGAAGAGAAGCATAGTTATCACTCTGATTTTACATAGTAAATTATTTATCAAAGATTCATATTGCTGCCTAACTCATGTTGATGTTGGATGTCTTCCAACGATAAGACTCCATATAAAAAAGTCAATACACTCCACCCCCCTGGGAACAATATTCAGGCAAACCAGTTGATGTGCTCTGCATCAGCCTGAATGCTTAGGTTTTAGAGAAAACTACTGCAACCCATCTCCACAATCCCCATCTCAGACACACCAACAACAGCCAAGCCTCCTACAACCTACCCCATCCCATTGGGCCCACCACCTTGGTAATTACAGAGAATGAGGTGCAAAGTCTATTTCACAGACAAAAGCCAGGAAAAGCACAAGCCCAGACAAGATAACTCCTTCTTGCTTAAAAGCTTGTGCAAACCAACTGTCCCCATCTTCACCCGCATCTTTAATAAATCACTAGAGATGTGCTATGTTCCTTCTTTCTTCAAATGCTCTACTATTATCCCAATGCCGAAGAAACCTTCCATCAGGGAACTGATTGACTACAGACCAATTGCTCTAAAATCTGTAATTATGAAGCCCTTTGAAAGGCTAGTGCTCACCCACCTGAAAACCATCACGGACCTGCTGTTAGACTCCTTGCAATTTGCCTACTGAGAAAATAGATTGACAGATGATGCTGTTATTATGACTCTGCACTACATCCTACAACAGGGGTCACCAAACTTTTGGACCTCAGATACCACCAAACTCATGATTTTAAATCCCAGGGACCACTAACCAGTTATATGGGAGTGGCCTAATTTGTGGGTGTGGCTTGGTGGTCATGTGATTGGCTGGGAATGGTTTGTATGTAAATATTATAAATATTTATATAAATATTGAATTTTTTATAAAAAAAGAGCAACTTTTACCCAAAATCAGACATGGAGGCAGGCAGATTGAGTTGCACACAGTATCACAGATTAATTCAGATATCTACCTATCTGCCATCAGATAGCTCAGTCTGTCACATAAAGTTTGCTTGCAAGCAAACTCATAAAATTACCATGTATGTAAATATTGAATTTTTTATATAAAAATGAGCAATTTTTACCCAAAATCAATCAAAGCAGGCAGGCAGATTGAGTTGCTCACATAATCATTCAGTGATCTATCTATCTGCCATCAGCTAGCTCAGTCTGTCACATAAAATTTGCTTGCCATGAGTCTGCACTTAATAATAGAACCTTCAGTCCTAAGGGAGGTTTGGCTGTGCTTAAAAGCAGAGATGAAGATCTAAAGACTAGCTAGAAAGCAAGAAATCCAACCATTTTCTGCTTCCTAGCTAATCTAAATCTCACAGCTGATGGTTGGAAAAATAGCAATTTAGCAAGCAAGTTTGCCGGTTAAGGAGTGAGTGGGCGGGGAGGGTTCTGGTGGGCCATGTGGGTGGCACAGCCTTGTGTTTCTGTGCAGCCTGGATTAATTGCTTTGGAGGGAGTGCTCTGGGAGTGAGAAGCTTATCTGCATCCCAACAAAATTTTCTTGTGGCCCAGCAGTGGGCTGCAGCCTACCAGTTGGTGACCACTGTCCTGCAAATCTTGAATCTCCAAAGACCTATGAAGGGTTCTCTTTGTAGATTTCAGCTCAACATTCAATATCATCATTCCAGATATTCTTCTTACTAAACTAAACCAACTAGCTGTACCTGACCGAATGTTCGGAGTCTTTACCTCGATGTGAACTGCAGGAAGAGTCTTGGGGATTCCCCAGAAGGACTGGCTGTTGGGAACAGCGCATGGTATGGGGTCCACACCCACTGCAAACTTCTTTTGATGGAAATCCCAATCATATAGCTTTATTTCTCAGCCAAGTAGTAAATCATTTGGAATTATATGCAACATATTACCCCTCCCAATGGTCAGTGATAGTAGCAATTACTGGAGTGTTAACTGGAGACGCAGCAGACTGCATGGCAGAGTTGCATTAGTGCCCATTCTACAGAATTGATTAATGTAGGGTTATTCTTGGATTCACTTCATAATCAATTTGAGGATAAGTCTAGAGTACACCAGACTGAGGAAGCAATAATGACATTAAAACAGAATGGAAGTCCAGCTATTGAATATGTCAGGGAGTTCAGATGATTGATTCAGAAACTGAGAACTTGGCCAGAACGTCTATTGATTAGGGAATTCAGGGCCGGTTTAGATAGAGGATTATGACAGGCTTGTCTCTACAGGGGTGTGCCCCAACAAATAACAGACTGGTATAAAACTGTTGTTGAACTAGACGTTGGGTTGAAGGAATTTAGAGAGAAATCTGAAGGTCCACGAAGAACTGGTCCGGTTGGGACTAATGTGGGAATAGGAAGGGGTGTGCAAGGAATTGTGGCCAACAATATCAGGGGTTGTTTAAATCTTAGGTGTTTTTGTTGTAATATATTGGGACATAGGGCATTTGAATGTCCTACGATAGATACAGGACGTATGAAGCAAACAGCGAGGGTCCTTCCTGAAATGTTTCACAAATTGGATATAGTGGCAGGGGAGTTAGTAGTCATGAAAAATCACAGGGTGTCACACAACAAGAACTATCAATAGCTCCAGTCACACGAGAGATGAAGCAATATAGTGAACAGCGGCAGCCGAGAGTTGTGTCAGGACTGTATGACAGTGGTGATGACAGCCAAGAAGACACCATGGTAAGCTCTCCTGTTAGGCCATTTATAATACCCATAGTATTAGATAAAGTAGGGCTTAGAGGCCGATATGGAGCATTGATAGATACCGGATGTACCAGATGTCTGATTAGTCAATGTGTGGTGGATGAACTGCATGTGCCATTAGAACCTCTTCCTACTCCCATAAAGTTCGAGCAGGTTGATGGGTCATTGTTTGGGGGAGTACCGGCTATGATGATGACTGTTCCTATTCGATTAGAAATTGAAACCCATTGGGAACGATTAAGATTCATTGTGGTATTGGAAATGCAAGAGGCAATTATTTTAGGTTTAGTATGGTTGGATCGTTGGAAACCCACCATTTGGTGGGAAGGCAGTTTTAGATGGTTGAGGCTTACTATAGGACCAGAACCACCACAGCAAGAACCAGAAGTACAACAACAGAGTTTAAGGGTGGAGCCCATTAGTTTGCTAGATGAACATAGTAGTTCCTCTTTTCCATCAGTATATCAGGATTTGGCGGAAGTATTTAGTGAGACAAAGTGTGAGATTCTACCACTGCACTGCCCAACAGACTATGCTATCGAACTGATTCCAGGGGCAAAATTGCCCAAACCCCAGATGTATGCAATGACACCGAAAGAAATGAGAGAAATGCAGAAGTTTCTAGACAAGAATTTTGCTTGGGGATTCATTAAAGCCGGACGATCACACATTGCTGCCCCTGTACTATTCCGAGAAAAAAAAGATGGTGGCCTATTTTTGTGTGTTGAGTTTAGAGGACTTAATGCGGTCTGCATCAATAACCTGTACCCATTACCATTAATCAGTGAGTTGTTGGCTACCTTATCAACTGGATGTTTCTTTACTAAATTAGACTTGTGCGAGGCATATTATTGGGTGAGAGTAAGACCTGAAGATGAATGGAAGACAACATTCAATTGTCCCCTCGGAAGCTATCAATTTTGAGTAATGCCTTTTGGACTACAAGGGCCTCCCACGGTATTCATGCAACTTGTTAATGGTGTACTACAAGAACATTTATACCATGGAGTGCGAGTATATTTGGTTGATATACTTATTTATACAAAAACTATGGAAGAACATATCCAATTGGTGAGGAGTGTATTAACTAAATTATTAAATGTCAAATTATATATAAAAGTATTTCAGTATGAGTTCCATTGTATGAAACTAGACTACCTGGGATACCGAATCTCTAATGCAGGATTGGAGATGGATCCAATGAAAGTAAAAGCTGTAATGGAATGGAAAATCCCCCAAACAAGAAAACAGGTACAAAGTTTTTTGGGCTTTGCAAACTTTTATTGACAATTTATACCTAAATTTGCCCACATTGCACTACCATTAACCAAATTGCTAAAAACAAAGAAACAAATAGAAAAACCAAGGCCAAGCCAACCAGTTAAATGTCAGAACAATGTCAACAAGCTTTTGAAACATTGAAATCGTTATTCTCTCAAGCACCCATTTTATGGCATCCTAATCCAACGAAGAGGTACATCATGCAGGATGATGTGAGTGATGTGGCCATAGGGGCTGTCCTGTTACAAGAGAACAAAACTGGAGCACTACAGCCATGTGCATATACATCACGGAAGTTTACTACTACAGAGAGAGGCTGGCGATATGGGAGAAGGAGGCCTTCACTGTAAAATGGGCACTAAGTACTTGGAGGCATTTCCTGGAAGGGGCACAGGAAGTTTTTGAAGTGTGGACAGATCACCGAAATTTTGAAGCATTACAAAAACCAAGATGATTGTCTCCTAAGAAGGTCAGGTGGGCCCTGTACTTTAATCGATTTAATTTCAAATTAAAGTATGTACCAAAAGGACAGAATTTCATGGTGGGTGCCTTGTCCTGGTTGCCCCAATATCAATCAACAAGAGATATTATTATTCAACTCCTAATTGTTGATAACTCATCCAAAAATGTTGGTCAAGTGACTCATTTAAAGGAAACAAGCTATGACACAATACGAAATGCTACTGCAGAGGATGATTGGCTGAAAAAAAATTCCCATTTGTATTCATTTAAAGATGGCATAATTTGGAGAGGAAATAAAGTATATGTGCCAACCAAATGTAGGGACAAAATACTTACAAATTGTCATGATGTACAACAAGCAGGACATTTCAGATTTTTAAAGACATTACATCTAACCCGCCGTCAGTTTTGGTGGCCCAAAATGAGGGTTGATGTTGAACACTATGTAAAGACATGCCATGTATGCGCAACATCTAAGCCTAGAGTAGGCAAACCAATGGGACTATTGCAAACAGTATCAGAGCCAACACGTCCATGGCAGGATATAGACATGGATTTTATTGTTGAATTGCCAAGCAGCAAGGGATACACTGTAATATTGACTTATTTTCAAAACAAGCGCACTTTGTCCCCTGTAAAGGCCTACCATCAGCAGGATGATTGGCAGACATATTTGTGACACAAGTGTATAGATTACACGGGTGCCCAGAAGAATAATATCTGACAGGGGGGTGCAGTTCACAGCGCGTTTTTGGAGGGCATTCCTAGTTTTGATGGGGTCTTCTCAGGGACTCAGCTCGGCATACCACCTGAGTACAAATGGAGCCACAGAAAGAGCGAATGCCATGGACGAACGATATTTAAGATCATATATCTCACATCAACAAAGAGAATGGGTAGATTTATTATCGTTCACTGAAATTGCTTACAATAACACACTGCATAGCAGTACTGGGTACAGTACATTTTATCCAGTACATGGCATGGAATTCAGCCCAAGTTTGGAATTCATCTGTCAAGAAGAAGACCCACCTGGTGTTAAAGAATGGGCAGAAAAAAATACAAGGATGGTGGAATAATGTACAAAAAGTGTTAAAAAAAGCTTCCAGAGAATATAAAATTCAAAAAAAAAAGACAGGATATTAAACCCTTACAGGTGTGAGATAAAGTGTATCTTTCTCCCAAATATATTAAATTAAAACTGAACAGCTGGAAACTGGGCCCGAAATATTTAGGCCCTTTTGATATAGTAAGAGTAATCAACCCCGTGACAGTTAAACTCAAATTACCATCATGGCTAGGGCGGATTCATCCCGTTTGTCATACAAATTTACTTAAAACAAGTGTCACTAGAAATGACAAGATCCCTATGAAACCAGTACGTGGAGAACCAGAACAATTTGAAATAGATAGAATACTAGATTATAGAATACGAAGACATACTATTCAATACCTAGTATGATGGAAAGGGTATCCCAAATCAGAGGCATCCTGGGTGAATGAATCAGATATGTGTGCAGATAGACTGAGGAAAAAAGTCTACAACCACCATCCCGATAAGCCAGGGGCCGTTGTATAACCTCTATACACCATTATCCCTTTGTCTAATGTGTTCTTGTATTTTAGGCAGAATCTTGGTAGAGGGGGCCGCCCTGTCATGACTCCAATAAAGAATGGACTGGAGCTGAGACAGCCAGGATGTGATACAACCATAGTCTTTTACTTGCCTTACATTGATTGTGTTACCACATTGACGTTAGGATGAATATTCTTCAAGTGACTGACATCAACTTCCTGACAAGGAGTGGTGCAATAATAATGATTCATGGTTGATTGTCAAGGGGGTGGTGTTGTAATAATAGTACAAGGCAAATGGGGGTACATGGACTCATTGAGCAGGGGAAAGGTGCAGTTACCATGTTTCTTTAATTTAAGGATGCTGGATGTTAGGCAGCGAAGGCAGTCAGAAGGTGGTTATAGTAATTATGTTGTTATCCAAAGTATAACATGTATAAATACAGCTCTGGGTTGCAATGAAACCCAGAGCTGACTTTAAACATAATTTGATCACTGTTACCTGTTGTTGTGGTGTGAGAGATAAATAAAAACTTCACTGAAGCTACACAAGTGAGTTGATATCTTATCGTTCACCCCCTCAATATCGGATGAACAGCTGACAGTAGCCATTAAAACAAAAGAAACCGCATGGCTTTAAGGAGACTTCCAGTCCTAAGATTCTTTGGGTGGAGTCTTGAACCAAGTCAGCTGAGAATGGAACAAGCTGTGGTTCCCCAAACAGGATTCCCTGAACGGTGTCAGCAATTCAGCGTGTTTTACTCTGTTTCAATAATTCAGTGTGTTTTTAATCATCCTGTAACAACCTCTTTCAGCTTTTACAGCATGTCTCACCCAATGGATCAGATAACAGCAGCCATCAAAGCAATAAATCACCCAGCTGATTACTCAGCCTGCATTTAAATCCCTACTCAGCTGATTGGACAACCTCCACTAAACCCCCACCCAAATCTCATCCATTCCAAACTCTCAAGTAGATGATTGGAGAGTTCATTCAAATCGTCTCCATTTGAATCTAACAAGCAGCAACGCTTCCTCTTTAAAAACAAAACAAAACAAAAACCAAACAACTTGGCTTTAAGGAAAAACAAAGGAACTTTTCACAACTTGGCTTTAAGGAAAAACAAAGGAACTTTTCACTAAAAACTTCCAATACTTCACAACCTCCAGTATTTCATTATCACAAGACCAAATATTGATAGATAATGCTTTGTCTAAAATGCTTTATTATCTAATAGTATAATAATTAATTGTTAAATAACCACCAATTTACTGATTAATTGAATTGATAGAGATTTAATTATCATTGATTATCTAGTTGATTGATTGATTGATTTTTAGTAATAAGTAACCTTATTTTTGATTTGTTCTCTAACTTATCAATTAACATTTATTAATTACCAACATTCATTAAGTATCACATTAATTAGCTATTGTAATTGTTTGGTATATTATTGTCATTGACCATGCCAGCCGAAAACTCCAAACCTTCCACTACCAAACAACAACAAAAGAATAATATCTCTACCAAGAACCTCCTAGACTCGTGCACATGTTTAAGATGTCTTGAAACCATAAATGAAAGCGAAAATAACATCAAATGCCACCTATGAGACAATAGAGCCCACCTTGCCTGTCTAAACTTAAACAAAAGCTTCGCTGATCTCCTAAAAAAATCAGATACATTCCCTTGTCTATGTCCATCATGTTTGCCTAAGCTAAACAAACTAAGTACCCTGCCTGACAGAGTTGAAAGCATAGAATCAGTCATTCACTCAATAGAACACTTAGCAACACGTTTTGAAACAACTATACAAGCAAGCCTAATTTCTGTTCAAAAAAATACAGCACAGATAAGTAAATACCTATCAGCTCAAAATCAAATCCCAACTCAACAACCACTACCACAACTACTACCTCAACTACAATCACAATGACAACCAAAAATAACCATGAAGCCACAGCCAGAAATAATTACTATCCCATCAAATAATTTCACAAATGATATCCCCTTACGCATCAGAAACATCATGGAATATAATCAGAAACATCCAAATGCCACCTTATTTGGTCTTGAAGACACCATCCAATCAGATGACATCACCAAAGTTTGCAATATCATAAGCAACTCAAATACAACAAACATGAAGATATCATTGAAATAACCAGAAATGGCCCTGAGTTCAAATACAATGACAGCTCTGTGGCCCCAAGATTTTGTAGAGTTGCTTGCAAAAATGAGTCCAGCAAATGTATATTCATTCATAACCAATCCCACCCATAAAAAACTTCACTCAAGACCAGACTTATCCATTCTGCAAAGAATCTGCTTCTGTGAACTCCGCACAAAAAAACTCAAAAAACATCTAGAAAATGGAGAGAAGGACCTGTACATTGACTACCATGCTGATTGCATCCAAAGCAAGGCACACAACCCACAACTCCACATCCAACCCTACCTCATCCAATCCACCATCATTGAAAACTAGGCACGCACACCCCTAACTATCTCCATTCCAACTACAACTGGCCTTAAACTGGCTACTCAATGCAAGAAACCTTGTAAATAAAATACCTGAATTCCTCCTCGCACTAAATACGGCTAAATTGGACATCATATTTGTCTGTGAAACATGGCTCAATGCATCTCTCCCTGACTCCATTACCACAGTAAGAGATTATCATGTCTACCGATCAGATCATGAAATCCATACAGGAGGTGGTGTTGATATCTTCTATAAAAAGTCCCTACATCTAAAAAGTATCTGTTACCTAGGAGCTTGCTTTCATGAGACATTGTCTGTGAACTGTCCTTAAATATCAAATTTCAATTCTTATTATGTTACAGAGCCCCTGATTATGACATCGAACATGTAAACAAGTTAAATTCACTACTAACATGGGCAACATCCTGAAAGGAAGTGAAAGATGACTTACAATCATTTATGCCTTCTCAAAATAAATTGACCTTTTAATCAGCCACATTTCAGAGCTGGTATAATTAAGAAAAATATTTACATACAAAGGATCATCAAGTAACTCTTCAGATGAATTTATTTTGAAGGTGATCAGGTTAGATATCATGTAAATCAATGAAATAATGCCACCAATGATGAGATCACCTGAATGATAAGATTTATATTTAATACTAGGGTTATTGATGGTGCATTTAGCATCATGGCACATAACTCGAGGAAACCATATTAACAGCCACAGTCTGAAGAGCAACAGAGCAAATCTCAGATGTGCTTTGCCCAAATGAGAATTGATATGGCTTCTGAATATAGAGTAATTTAACATTCTGGCTTTTTCTCTTGGATGATCTGAAAGAAGGGAAAATAGGAAACATAGACGCACACAGCTTTGCTCTTCATGCCTCATATTTGAATATGTTTAGTAACAAAGACATCAGTTGAATATGTTTAGTAACATAGTAACATCAGTCTGGTTTGAATTTCTATTCACTGTGCTGTTTGTAACTCCCTAGAGTTCAGGAAAACACAGCTTTCTGTGTAGCAGCAATTGGCAGCAATTGGTAAAAAAGATCACAATCAAAAATAGAGAAAACCAAGGGAAATAAATACCAAGGGAAATAAATACTCAAATAAATAATATTAAAAAGAAAAAGAACAATCTTTCCAGCTTTGCATTTGTATAAATGGAATGACATAGAACTCATAGAATTTTGCACTTGTAGTAGGCTTCCAAAATGAGAAAACAGGCATATTCAATCAAAACTATTTCTGACAGATAATGAAACTTTTTGATTGAACATAGCTGTTTTTTTTTCTTTTTAGAGTCTTAGATGATCAAGAGTTCATTACTCTTCTCCAGGAAAAAGTCCTGGAAATACAGTAAAATTAATCTGTTTTACAAAATGTATGGACAATACTATTGTTATAGTTGATTGACTCAATCTTGATTGTGGTGCTTACAAGAAGTCCATACATTTTTATTGACATTTTCAGAAATGGTTTTCATTGTGTTGTTCTTAGGGCCAAGAGGGAAGGGCTGGATAAAATGTCTATGGAGATTCTCAGGCATCCAGGTCATGGTTGTCACAAAGGTGCTTTTTTCAAGAGACAACTGGACTTTTTGGTTTTTCTTTGAATAAGTTTTGCTTTTCTTTGAATAAGTTTTGCTTCTCATCCAAGAAGCTTCTTCAGCTCTAACTGGATGATGGGGAATGGAAGAATTTATACTCCTTGCGGACAGCTGGTCATTTGCATTCTTTTAGACAGTTGTTGAGGCCACCTGGAGGTTTACCTGTGTTGTCAGGGTCAACTGACTAGTGCAAATGGGTGTGGAGCTTTCTTAGAACTGTTGAAAGGACTATGTTATAGACTAGAGATAGATGATGTCGTATCCATCCCTTGCTCTCAACTGGATCAAACCTATCCAGGTGATGTTTATGTCAAACACAAATGTGGTGGTCATTTGATTGTGATCCAAGGACTATAACTATGAGAAACTGGATGATATGAAAAGTTATGAGGGTAAATATTAGGAGGGCTGACTTGCTGTTTAGTTTTTCTACTGCAATCGTAACCTGGGTTAGATGACCATCTGTTTGAGGGTGTGAGAGTCTCTAAATGGAGATTTTTCCTGGACTCCTGACTATTGATCAGTCAATCAGAATAGAGCTAGAATGAATCTTGGAGGTCTTGAAGTCCAACCCCCTGCTCAAGTGGAAGACCCTATATTATTCAAAACAAATGTCTCTCCAGTCTCTTCCTAAAAACCTCCAGTGATGAGGCATCCACAACTTCTGAAGGCAAGCTGTTTCACTGGTTGTCCTCATGGTTAGGAAGTTTCTCCTTAATTCCAGGTTGCTTCTCTCTTTGATTAGTTTCCATCCATTATTTCTGGAGCTTTGGGAAATAACAGATAACAGATAATCAGAGTTGGAAGGAACCTTGTAGGTCATCTAGTCCAACCCCCAGCCCAAACAGGAGACCCTACACCATTTCTGACAAATGGCAGTCCAATCTCTTTCTGAAAGCCTCCAGTGATGGCGCTCCCACAACTTCTGAGGGCAAGCTGTTCCATTGGTTGATTGTTCTCACTGTCAGAAAGTTTCTCCTTATTTCCGGTTACATTTCTCCTTGTTCAGTTTCCATCCATTGTTCCTTGCCTGGCCTACAGGTGCTTTAGAAAATAGCTTGACCCCTTCATCTTTGTGGCAGCCCCTCAAATATTGGAAAACTACTATCATGTCTCCCCTGGTACTTCTCTTCACTAGACTAGCCATTCCCAGTTCCATCATCTTCTCCATAGCCATTTCTTGTATATTAGGGAAAACAACCATTGTTGTTCTTGCCTTCATGGCCACCAAGCCAGGCTCCAAAATGAGGAGATGGGTGGACAAAAACCTTGCTATCTCTATTGTCCTATCTTGCTCCCTGGTGCAGATCACCATTTGTATAGTCTTGAGGGCTATATCTCCCCCATTCCCAGATTCTGATATGCACTCCATGCCTGAAGAAATTGTCCTGGAATGCAGTGATGGTTCAACCACAATGTTTTACCTAGTCCTTGGTTTCATGGGTTTTCTGACTGCTATTAGCTTTACAGCATCCTTCCTTGCTAGGAAGCTTTAATGAGACTAAGTTTATCACCTTTAGCATGTTAGTCTTTTGCAGTGTCTGGATATTATTTGTTCCCACCTTTCTAAGCACCAAGGGAAAGTACATGGTGGCTGTGGAGATCTTCTCCATTTTGGTTTCTGCAGCTGGATTACTGGGTTGTACCTTTCCCCCCAAATACTACATTATTGTTCTGAGGCCTGATTTAAACAGAAAGGAATAACTGATAAAGAAACAAAATTGACCCCCTCCCCTCATTATGGTATAACTTCTCTAAGCTGTGACCTTAGATATATTTCTGTGGTTAGGACAGTGCATTCATTTTGTTGTGTTTCAATCATAAATAAAGTTGTGAAACATAGTTACCTTATAAGTATAGTATATTACAAATGACTTTTGTGAGAAATAGGTAAGTGCAATGAAGCTACTATAAAAGCTATTGAAGGTTATTATAGAGAAAAAGATTTTTACAGGAAAACATAAAGTGATAAGCTAGTGAGAAGGAGACAACAATGAAAAGAAAGAAGAGGAAGAAGAGGGATAAAACATAATATATAAGATTTGAAACTTTTTTCTCATGTTGCATCAAAGTCTATTTCCACACAGGAAAAAAATAGAAAAATAAATCTTATAAAAACTGTTGACAATATTTTCTAAGTTTTAAAGAGAATTGTGAAGTGAGGGGAAAAGGATTTATATGCAAGGATTAATTATGTGATGGGAGCAATATACACATATGCAATTAAAAGTTATTTAAAGCCATTGTCTTCTAATTAAAATTGCAATAGTACATAACTTCATGAATTTTGTAGCAAAAATATTAGCCTTATCTCATAGTAGTAATAACTGTGATTAAAGACATTGAAACATCAGGCAGCGAGAGGCAAGATCCATATAAATTACAGATCTAACTCAGGATAACACCTGAATGGGATCTCAACTTCTGAATTTGAACAGATTAAGAGGTTTTCTTCAAAATGGATGTTGTTAAATTTCCCTTCCAATAACTTGGAAAATAGAATATCAAACTTTCTCAGTTACTTTAACATATTATATTATCTATTTAATTCTTCTAGCAATTTTGAGATTTACTGAATCTTGCTGAAAATAGCAATATCTAATGAATAAAAAGTGAATTTAAAAGCAACAAGTGTATGTATGAAAATACACTGTAAAACACATGAATCCATGATTTGTATGTGAGAATTTTCTTGAATGTTATAATCAAGAAATGCTAAGCTCTATTGAACTATTAAACCTGTTAGAGTGTGTTGTTATTTTTTATACTGAATTACATTCCCACATTATCAATTGCCAGACTTCAAAGAAAGGTATTATTGGAACGTTTCAATAAAAATCATGTTTATTTCCTGGCTTCCTTTATTTATTTTATTTCTTTATTTTATTTGCTCATTTAAAACAGGTGTACAGCTGCCCATCTTATAGCTGACCATAGGCAGCTCTCAATCAAAACATATATCATATAAAATATTTTATATCAATATAATTTAATAAATTAGATAATATATACCCATGATGGTGAATCTTTTCCATGTTGTGTGACAAAAGTGCATGCATGTGTGCACTTCCATGTGCTTGCATGCCTGCACCCATGATGCAATATGTGTGTGACTCCCTCACCCCTTGCACATGCATGCATGACTCACTGCAGGTGCACTGCATGCCACTGCACATATGCGCACGATCCCCAGCACTGCACATCTCTGCGTATGAGCACGCAACCCTCCCACATGCCTCATGCCTCTGCACATGCGCTTGCGTCTCCCACATGCACATCTCCCCTCACGCATGAGCAGTCAGTACCCAACCGTCAGCTGACTAGTAGGGGGTGCGCACATGTGCAGTGGGACTCTTCTGGGTGACCTCTAATGTGCTGGCAGAAGTGGCTCTGCATACCACTTCCAGCATGCATGCCATAGATTTGCCACCCCGAATTTATACTATCATGCCAATTCACTAAATTAAAAGGATATAAATGTTTTATAATATTTAATAAGGATATCTTGTAGAGGCAAATTACACTAACCTTTATTGCATCTTTACATACTTATTTGGCATTCCAATTCCTATTCCTGATTAAATGGAACTAAATATTCCCTTTTCACCTGCAAATCATCAATAAATATATGAAAAACATAAAAGAACATATGGATTGTTGCAAGATTTGGATTTGGCTAGAGAAAAGAAGGACTAGAGGGGACATGATAGCAGTATTCCATTATTTGAGTGGGTTCTACAAAGAGGAGGGGGCAAACTTACCACTGAGAAAGAAAAACAAGAAATCCAAGAAAGGACAAGTACAAAAAATGGAAAGAGAGAAAAACAACTAGGGCAGAATAGCAGCAGATAGCCAGAATCTTCAAAGACAAAGTCAGGAAAGCAAAGGCTCAGAATGAACAAAGAATTGCAACAAAAGTCAAAGACAATTAAAAAAAATTCTTCCAACAATAATAAATAAAATACTTATTCTTTTCCAATTCAGCTCTATCATTAATGTTAGTTATAATCTTTAACATCTTTAACATTTCTTTTCAATAGGATATCATACTTCTAGGAACACTTATATTTCCATGATATTTCATATTTCTTTCATATTCCTCTTCACTTAAACTTTTATAACACATTAATAATGATTAAAATGTTTCCCTCTTTTTCTAATTTCATTCTCTCATTCTCTTTATTTCATTTATTTATTAAATATTCATTACATTACAATGAGTATTTTATCTATCATTTTAATCACACTTGTTTCATATTTTCAAAGTTCATTTCTATTTCTAATATAACAATACTATCTTATGTACCCTTGCAGAATCGCCCTTTCAATTAAGTTTTCACCCATTATCCCTATGTCTTCTAAATAGGCTTATTACCCTTAATCCTTGTACGTTTTCCATTTCTCTATGTCCTGTTTCTGTCCTTTATAATTTCTTTTCCTTTCCCTCTTCCCCCTCTTCTTCTCCCTTCCCTTTTTGAACCCTTCTCTATCTAATTCTAATTCTCTCTTCTGTAATCCTCTCTTCTGTTTCTTCCTAAGGTTGTAATTACTTTGCAAACTATTCTTTTTTTGGGTTGTTTTTCAAATCTTAAATTTTTCACTCTCTTTCCCCCCTTTCCTTTCTTTTCCCCACATAGAAATACTTGGTCATTGAAGATGGCTTCTTCTTCATATTCTACAGGCATTTCTTGTTGTTTCTCATAGTTCAGGATCTCCATTTCTAAAAATTGAAATACGAAGCCAAAAGAACCTCTTCCTTCTTGTGCATCTTCTTTCTGTTTTTTAAGTTCCATTCTCAATTCTTCCAAGAGTGATACCATTTTAAAAGCTTTTAAACAACCACCCGATTAATTTTAGTCATTTAGATCCAAAAGTCCAAAAATCACCAAGTAATCCAAATAATACAAAGCTGTTTCTTCTTGCTTCTTTTTTACACTTTTTCTTTCTGGGGTTCTTTTATCTTGTTACAAAGTTTCAGTTAAAATGTATCTTTTAGGAATCTTGTTAAAGTTTCACTGTTAATTCCTTTCACTTCCAGGTGGTCTCCTCCATTTTTCCAGATCCCACCCTTTTGTTTTTTTCCTTCTTTTAAAAGTTTTTGAGAATCCAGAAATCTTTATTATCCCTTTGACATTTTATTTTCAGCTTAGATACCTGTTAATGTCAAAGTGGATTTTTGCTGGTTTCTTGCTTAAATCTCTTAGTTGTCAATATAGGGAAGGAAAAAAAAAACCCAAATCCTTTCCCTTCCCTCTCTCATTCACCACTTCAAAGTCTTCTTTGGGAGCAATGTTATTCTTTACAATTCAAATTCCAGGGTACCTTATATTGTTGCTTTTCCAGTTCGACCCGATCAGCCAAAACTTTCTCTTCTTATCTTCCTCCTGCACATTCTTTTCCAGTTCAGTTCTTCTTTGAGGTGGCCATTTCTGAGCACCGCTGCAACTGCCTTCAGGAAAGTGAGTAATGGCTAGCTGGGGAGGAGAGATGCGACTCTCCTTGACCCTGCTGGCAGTCTCCCCCCTCTTCACCACCTCTACGGGGTGGCTTAGCCCCAAAACCAGCCGGCTCAGGGCGCTCCAGCGGCGAGCACAGATCGTAACTGCACACAATTGAGGATTTTGGTCTGTCACCGATGGAACTCAAACTGGAAGCCAACTGGATTGTATCTTTTATGGAGTTTATATTGCTGTCTATTCACTGCAATAGAGCTTCATTCTCTTCTGGAAGAAAGGCTCAAATTTTACAATCAAATATAATACATACATTTCATTGCGGTCTTCTCTGGTTCCTGAAATTAGCAACATTAATCTGACAGGTCTGTCCCTATTCTCTCAAGAGAAATATTTGTTGAAATTTTGGCATGGTGCCAGAAAAACTTTGAATGGGGAATCTACCATGAAGAAAAAGGCCAGAAATAGGGAAATGGCTATTGAAAGGAACAGGTGCTAATGTACTGAACAGAATTTGACTACCCATGAAAAAATGTTTTAAGTGGTTATTGTATTTAAAAACAAAAACAAAGAACCAATGACAAACAAAATGGGCTGCAGGAAATTTCATGTTTATAGACTAGAAATGCACAATAAACTTAGAAGAATGCTTTTTCTTTCCTTCTAATGACACTTGGGTTCAATGTGCCACTTCCTACAGAAATGCACTCTGAATTCATATTCACCAAGACTTTATAATACATTTGCATATTACCTTCAATCAATTGAAAAATACTGTGTCCATTCCATTTTGTCCAGTTCAGTTTAGATTAACTCTGCCTTTTCATTGTTTGGTAGAGTACATTCTGATAATTTATCAGACTGTTCAATCAAACTATCGTACTGAAGGATCTATGTAGGGTTTTTTGACTTCTTACAATGTATATAAACTTTTCTGTAGGAAGCATGTCACTGAAGAGTTATTTATGGATTAAACTTTTTAAGAAATATTAATTGACTTAAAATAATTCTGCTCAAAATAAAGTTACTGGTAGCTAATATACCCAAATTAATTTGGGTATAGTTCTAGTGATTATATGATTTCATTTTAGAACACCCAAAGAGAAAAAAGATCCAAAATGTTTCAGGTTAGATGGGAGAACATGAAAGTCATTTCATTTTGAGAATGGAATGAAATAGAACAGTTTGGTTTATAGTTTTAGGCACCAGGGCTATGAGACCATACATTTCAGTGTCATCTTAAGTACAAAGGCCAACTGGGTGACCTTGTACCATTCACTGTCTATCAACCTAACCCACCATACAAAGTGGTGGCTATGGGGAAAATAGGAAGAAGAATGCATATTAAATGCGTTCATTGCCTCATGTTATTTATAAAAATCATAAAGATGGGATATCAATCAATCAATAAACATGGAATGGACTGGAATAATTTAAGGTGGAGGATCAATTCTCATATAGTTTTTCACACATTAATTGACTGGGACTAATTGTTAAATAGCTTCATATGTACATAGCACCCACAGCCTCTGTTGTGATTTTTAATTTTATGTTTTTAATTCCCATAGCAATTAAAACATTTCATCTTGTTAGGGCCTAGAGAGCCATCATTATTTATTCAACATATCTATCTGACAATATTATTTTTAATTGGAATTTGTCAGGATTGTTGATTTCCATGCAAAGTTTGCAACATATATTTTTTCTTTCCACTCTAGGAGAAATATTTGACTCTTCCTAGGATTGAACTCTCAACCTTCTAAGCAAAAGATGAGTTTTTACCACTAGGCTACCGTACTGCTCACAAATAAATAAAATTAAATATATAAATATTTATTACAAACAATATATACCATCATATTCTATGTAATTAAGGACAGGATATCAGTTTTCTTTTAAGCCCAATTCAAATGATTATCTTTAAAATCCTACATACTATAGGATCATATTATTTAAGGCACTGCCTCTCCCCAGTTATATCCACCATTCCCAACTAGGTTCAGTGGAAAGGTATGTTGTGGGTCTATGGAATTACATTGGATGGTATGGCCCCCACTGTGACCCTCACCCTACAGAACATCCTTCCTTTAAGTCTGGCTCCAACCCTGTTTTCTTTCTGGAAGATCTTCAAAACAAGGATGGGTCGACTCGACTGAGAATGCCATAATAAAGTGAAACTTGCTAGATTGTTACATCTATGTCTTTCGGAGAAATAAGTATACTCTCTAGAATTGCCATTTTATGTTTCCATGCCCCAACAAACTCTTGCATATTATTTATTGAGTAACATATTTGGTTTGGAATAGCTAAAAAAGAAAAGAAATACGTGATTCAAAAGTCATAGTGGACATTTCCATTTGTAATTAAACATTCTTTCAACTGGAAAAAAAATGGAACATTTTCTCCTTTTGAGATTTCACTGTTGCATAAGAAAAAGAGCTGAGCTTTTCTAATATTTTCCCCCAATCTCAAACACTTTGCCTTTAGTTAGTTACAATTAATTGGCAGACATTTTTATTTTAAAAGATCAATATAAAATATAGCATATTCCTCAGGCACATCATGCTGAAGGTTCCCCAAGTATGGGATGATTTGCCCTATCATTATCAACTTCTCCATTATTAATTCCAAGTCCCAAAGGGAATTCAAGAAATAGATCATGGCAATGAATGAAAATTACACTATATATTATCTTATTTCTGTGCCGGGTGAGAATAGAGAGATAAGACATTCTCAGTTTTATTCTTTACATTGTATATTGCAGCCAAAGGAAGGTTCATTCTGCAGAATGATTTTATTCCTTGCAACCCTACTAATGTTATTGCCTCATATCTCATGCTATATTTTTCTTGATAAATGTACTGTGGGGGACCCACTCCTTATTAGTCACAAGAAATACCATTCAGAAGATCTGGTTATTGGTGGCATAACTTCTCAGATTTATATATTTTTCAGCAAGATAACATTCATAAAGAAGCCATCTAAAGAAATTGTTGATGATTTAACGTAATTATTTTTATTGTGTAACTAAATGATAGCTGGATCATTTCTTCCCAGTTATTTGATATATAAAAGTAAAGAGTGGAGTTGGTTTCAATGGGTGGTAGAAACTATTCCTGTAAAACGTAATAAGCTTTAAAAGTGCAGGAAAGGAATTCTGAATTTACATGCCATTCCTTTTCCTGGAATTGTAATTATTTAAACTTTAGATAACTAATAGTATTAGTAATAGTGTTAATAGATGAAAAATAATGAAAAGAAAAGATTGTAAGATAGTGGAAAAGTTAAGGGTGGATAAGATAACTATAAGTAATTCTATTAAACTTAGGTCACATTTTTGCATTGCACTATATCCACACACAAGTGATGGCGGATTATAACATATTAAAGGAATGGACTCTTCAATCTAGTATTCTCTTCTAAAGAATGTTTTCCATCTAAAGGTTTAGAAAGGTTTCCTTTCCTGCATTTTTGCATCAAAATTTAGCTCACAATGTGATAGAGAAAATGCAGGTATACCTGATTCATATTTTTTTTCATCTACAGAATTGGAAATTCAGGTACATCTGATTCATATATTTTTTTCATCTATAGCATTGGAATGTTAAAAATATATACAAGGATAGAAAACAAAATATGTGCAAGGATAGAAAATTCAATTTCAGCATTGAGAATCTTAAAAGATGAGGCTCTCAAATTAATGTTGTTCTTAGATTATATTCAGAGAAGGCTTTAGCTTTATTAAAAACTCTATATAGAGTTTTCCCTGATTTACGGCAATAGAATCATACCTTTTGAATGTGATTAAAAAAATAAATCAGAGAATAGCAAAGTTCCTATTTGGAATTATAAGTATTGTATTGTAACAGAAATAATATTTGTTAACAAATCCTATTTCAGAATCCATCTTCAGAATTTTCAGCATATTCTGGCCTTGGAATTTGGTATCAAAGAAATAAATGAAAATCTCCAGATATTACCTAATATCACACTGGGCATACATGACTGTAATAGCTATTTTTTGGCAAGATGGGTCTATCTGGCTTCCATAGAACTTCTCTCTTCAAAGGGAAAAATTATCCCAAACTACAAGTGTGATCTCAAGGACAATGTGTTAGCTGTTCTTGCTGGACCTAATGCATTCATTTGTCAATCCATGTCAAATATTCTAAGTATATACAAGATTCCACAGGTAAGATGTACTTCTAAAAGAAAGATGTACAGAAAAACACCTATGATTTGTATATAGAAATTGTTAAATGAAATGCGAACAAACAACAATGTAAAATTATCTGAGAAATTTTCAAATTTGAATAAACAAACCTTGGCTATCAATTATCAAAGCAATAATTATGATTGGGATAACAGAGTTGGAAGGGATAGCCTTTTTAGTGAGCTCCTTATCATTCTGTAACAGCTACTTTTATATGGCTGTAAAATAGTTTATTTTTATGTAATAATATCCATAAATTAGTTTAGTTTCTTTTATTAGGAACAGTAATTTTAGGTTTTTAGATTTAGGATTACATAGGATTTAGATTTTAAATTACAAGTTCCAGAACATATCAGCATTTGTCGATGTTGTGAGAGTAGTGGGATAAATATATTCTTATGTTTAAAAAAATTAACAAATTTTGACATTAACAAAAATTGATAGGAGTTAATTCACTACTTGTGAAATAGATGTTTACTTAGTGCAAATATCTATAGTGAGTGAGAAATCCCTGCTTTTTAAAACTTATTACTATAAACTCCTAGTAAATTATTTTAATCTTTGGAACTGCATACAAAATATAGCACTGAGAAACGTTTTTTTGCAATGCTTCATAAGTTGGTGCTGTTAGAGGTAATATTCACAGTACTATACATGTATTATTTAATTTCTGAAAGTTTTTTTTCCAACAAATATTGTTTGCTTTATGATTATTGATGTTTTTGTAAAAAGTTTTTTATTTTTTTACATCTCAAAAACATCTTTTTTTAGTGAACAACATGATTCCAGGTTTTCACACTTTGATACAAACATGACCTTGATTACATATTCATCTTTCACATTTAGTTTCATATCTTATCATTATTTTACATATTTTCTATTAATTTTGTCAAGTACTTTTCTAAAACTTATTTTATGTATTTTCTATTTATTTCTTAGCCTATTTCTTTTAACTTTAAATAGTTCTCATATCTTCGTATTCATTGTGCTTTATACTTTTATCTGTCAGGTTTGCAATTTCATCGCATATTCTTATTTCAACATTTCAAAAACTCCATCTCAATTCAAACATTTCAAAAAAAGTTTTCCCCACAATTATCAATTAGAGTGTACCACCCCAATACCTTGTATATCATTTGGTTAACTCCTCTTTAATTCCCAATAATCATTTAACGTTTTTTTTTTAATTATCACCTTAAAGATTAATAACAATAATCTCCTTTCTCAATCCATTGTATAAAATCTTTTTCCTTTAAGATAGTATTGTTTAGCGTCCATCTCGATCTTTTTTTTTGTCCCTTCCATTTAATTGTCATTGGGTTATGGTCTGCCCAAGTACTTGTTTCAATATTTGTTTCTTGAATATTAGATATTAATTCTGTTGAGATCCAAATCATATCCAATCTGGACCATGATAAATGTCTATTTGAATAGAAAGTGTATTGTTTAGTTTTAGCATTTCTTTCTCTCCATATATCTTTTAAGGTTAATTCGTCTGTCATTTTAAAAAAGGATTTAGGGAGAATCTTTCTATTTTGCTTTGTTGTTGTTGCTATATAGTCCAGTTTATTGTCCACAATTCCATTAAAGTCTCCCATCATAATTATATTGGCACATATATTTTCATGTGTAGTTTTTTTATAGAATTCTTCTTGTTTATCATTCGGAGCATAAATTGCAATCAAGAGTATTTTTATATTATTGTCCATTATTTCCACCATTAATACTCTTCCATCTTCATCAGTATAAATCAATTTTGCTGGGATAGCCTCTTTAATATATAAAACCACTCCTCATTGAGTCAAAGAAGTAAATATTTTCCCTAATTTTGGCTGTACTAACAATTGTTCATGTTGTTTTTTAATATGTACTTCTTGTAAACAAATTATGTCAAACTTTAATTTCCCTAATTTATGGAAAATTTTCCTTCTTTTAACAGCTGAATTAAGTCCATTTATATTCATTGTAATCAGTTTTTTCTCTTCCATGATTATATTTTGTAGTTAGGTTTGACAGCTCTCGTAGATCTTGGTTCACGTTGTTCTTTGATATCCACCTGTCCACCTACTGCGCCTTCTTCTTTTTCAGTCCCCATTTGTTTCTCTTGGAACTCAATTAATGAGACCTCTTTCTCTGCCTTTTCCTCTTTCCTTCCGAAAAATTCTGCGTAGAAAAGTTCTGCTTTCTCAATTGAATCAATTCTATGTCTCTGTTCTTGCCACGTAAACATTAGTCCTTCTGGAATCAATAGACAAGTTAAAGAAACTATGATTGTTTGGGGGAAGAATTTTGGATATGGGATTGATTTAGAGAAATGGCAAAAACTATGGTTGCAAAATTATAAAATGACAATGTCAACAGCTTATAAAGAAAATCTGTATAAGATGTTTTATAGGTGGCACTTTCCCCCGACAAGGATAGCAAAAATGTTCAAGAATAAATCTGAAAAATGCTGGAAATGTCATCAGATACCTGGCTCATACTACCATATGTGGTGGACTTGTGAGGATGCTAGAAAATATTGGACTAAAATCCGCATGTGGTTGGAAAAAATGACAAAGAAACACATAGATTTGAAACCGGATTTTTTTTATTGGGAATCTTACCAGATACATACAGTAAAGACTTGAAATATCTGATTGTAAATGTATTAACAGCGGCTAGGATTGTATTTGCTAAAAATTGGAAAAATGAGAAAATACCATTGCAGGAAGAAATTATTAAGAAAATATTGGAATGTGCTGAGATGAGTAGATTGACATTTGAAATTAGAGAGCAAGAGGATAAACAATTCTATAAAATTTGGGACCTTTTCTATCAATGGCTGAATGATAAAATATAATAATATAATATTTAGAATGTTAGATAACAAGGAATATCTTTGCTTTTTTTTCCTTTTCTTATTTGACATCATATCTATAAAGTGTTTCTAGGATAGATTTGGTATGATTATATGATTTGTTATAGAATAAACTACCTAAATTATAGTTATCTCATAAAGTATGAATGAATAAAATTATAGTCAAATGATTTTCTAATAGCGATACTAGGATATATAAGTTTGGATTGATAATATGAGTTATTATGTAATGTAACCGCAATTGAGACTACAAAATGAATGCACAAAACTGATGAACCAACCAACACACTGTTTGTATATATGTATGGAAGAGAGCTGATGTTTCTATGTTTTGTTTGTTTTGTTTGTTTTTAAAAAAATCAATAAAATTGTTTTCAAAATAATAATAATCTCCTAGCAACTACATAACACATAAACCTTTTAAGTCAGATTCCGCATGGCACTTTCCCCTTCTATTACATCAAATCATTTATAATTTCAAAAAGGAAATTAGTCTATTCAATTAATCATAAAAACTGATATTAATCTCATTACAGATATCCTCATGATTAATTTCAACTATATTCTTGAATTCATTAAATATAGTTAATAAATTTATCATAGTTTCTCTTTTTCACATTTATTCCATTTATATAGTTTAACAAAGAACAAGTATTCTAATAACAAGAAGGTATCAGTTCCAATCTTTTCATTTTAAAAATCTATATTTTCCTATTTTCTAAGTAATTTATTACTTCAAATACATTTATACTACAATACGTCACCTTGCAGAATCCCCTTTCTTAAATCTTATCTAACCATTATCTCTTGTCTTTTAAATAGACAATTTCTTTTCATTTTTGTTTGATTTCCATATTTCTTTATTTCCTGGTTCTCTTTCTTATTGCTTCTTTTTTTCCTTCATTTTCCCCTCCTTTTCTTACTCCAGTTTTTACCCCCCTCCCTCTTTAAAGCTTCCTTCTGTAATTCCCTTTTCTGCTGTTTCCTATTACTTTGTTTGGCTTTCAAAACATTCCCCAATGTTTTGCCAAAATCATCAAACAATCCCAGAATAGTTTCTTCCTGATTCTTCTTCTTTTTTTAATGTTGAGTATTTCCACTTTCCACTTTCCAGGATCTCTATTTTATTGTAACAAAGTTTCACTTGCTTTGTATCAGATTCAACTTTTAAAAGAGCCAAGCATTTTTGTTTTGTTTTTTTAAGAGTCACAACATTTTTCTTTTACCACTAGGTGGCACTCTCTGTTATATCCAAATTACACACACACACACACACACACACACACACACAATTTTTTCTTCTCTATTTAGGGCTTTTAAAATTCAAAAACCCAATAAGTCCAAAGATCAATTAGTGCAGGTTTTTTTGACATGTTCAACTTCAGCTTTAATTATGCCTATTTAGTGCCAAAATCATATTTATCCAATTTAAACAGATATCTTCTTCTGGTTTCCTCCTTTCAAAGTTCAAAGCCATTTTCAGCTGTCAAAATTTCTTTCTTACTTTCTCTGGTCACTGGTTTTATTATCTCTCTTAAAAATTTCTTAAAATTTTAATTCTGGAGTACTTTTGTATTTAAATATTGCACCTGATTAGCCCGATTTTCATGCTGTTTTCTTCTTCACTGCTCCTGCACAATCTTTGTCCTGGTTAGCTCTTCCTCTTCAGGGTGACCATATCTGACCACCGCTACAGCCGTCTTTGGAGGGGAGTAAAATGCCTAGCCCAGGGAGATGCGGCTCCCCTTGACCCAGCTTGCGATATTCCCCTTCTTCACCACACAGACAGGGTGGTTCTGGCCCCAAAAGCAAATGATTGGGGCCTTCCAATGGTTGAGCATGGACCGAAGCCATGCCCAATCATGGTCTCTGGTCCATCAGCAAGGAGGATGCCACCAGAAGCCAACATGATTATTGATTTTTGAACCATCAAGTTGGTGTTGATTCTGGAATTCTGGTTTGAGCTCCTTCAGTGACAGACCAAAATCTGTGACCATGCGATGTTTCGATCTGTGCTCACTGCTGGAGCACCCTGAGCCGGCTGGTTTTTGGGCTAAGCCACCCCGTAGAGGTGGTGAAGAGGGGGGAGACTGCCAGCAGGGTTGAGGAGAGTCGCATCTCTCCTCCCCAGCTGGCCTTACTCCCTTTCCCAAAGGTGGTTGGTGGTAAGAAATGGCCACCTCAAAGAAGAACTCAACAGGAAAAGAATGTGCAGGAGGAAGATAAGAAGAGAAAGTTTTGGCTGACCGGGTCGAACTGGAAAAACAACAATACAAGATACCCCGGAATTTGAATTATGAAGAACAACATTGTACCCAAAGAAGACTTTGAAACGGTGAATGAGAGAGGGAAGGGAAAGGATTTGGTTTTTTTCTTTTCTTCCCTATATTGACAATTAAGAGATTTAAGCAAGAAATTGGCAAAAATCCACTTTGACATTAACAGGTATTTAAGCTGAAAATAAAATGTCAAAGGGATAATAAAGATTTCTGGATTCTCAAAAACTTTCAAAAAAAGGAAAAAAACAAAAGGGTGGGATCTGGAAAAATGGAGGAGACCACCTGGAAGTGAAAGGAATTAACAGTGAAACTTTAACAAGATACCTAAAAGATACATTTTAACTGAAACTTTGTAACAAGATAAGAGAACCCCAGGAAGAGAAAGTGGAAAAAAGAAGCAAGAAGAAACAGCTTTGGATTATTTGGATTACTTGGTGATTTTTGGACTTTTGGCTATTGGATTTAAAGGATTAAAATTAATTGGGTGGTTGTTTGAAAGTTTTTAAAATGGTATCACTCTTGGAAGAATTGAGAATGGAACTTAAAAAAACAGAAAGAAGATGCACAAGAAGGAAGAGGTTCTTTTGGCTTCGTATTTCAATTTTTAGAAATGGAGATCCTGAACTATGAGAAACAACAAGAAATGCCTGTAGAACATGAAGGGCGGGACAAAGAAGAAGCCATCTTTTTTTTTTAAATATAGTTTATTAATTTTTACAATTAAAACCAGTCACAATACATACACAAATAAGCAAAGAAAGAAAGAAAGAAAAAGAAAGAAGAAAGAAGAGGAAGAGAGGGAAAGAATTTTGAGAAAAGAAAGAAAGAAAGAGGTTACAGGATTAAAAGTATTCTTATTTTAACAGTTTGCAAGATCTTCTTTTGTTTTCATCACCTTAACTTGTGTCATATAACCACACCTGTTTTTAACTTATATCGTTACCTCGTTATTATGTATTGATACTTTTCTTTTATGCCTTATAATATATTATTTATCTTTGGTCAATCCAATTATACCAACAATTCCAGCTATCATAGTATAGTGAAGTGTCTTTGTTTTTAGCGCCAAAGTCAATTTATCCATTTCTGCGCATTTTGAGATTTTTCAATAATCATTTCTTCTGATGGAATTTGATGTTGTTTCCAGTGTTGAGCGAAAGGCTAATCTGGCCGCTGTTAAAATGTGTATTGTTATGTATTTGGTTTTTTTGGAAATTTGCTTATCAAAAATCCCTAGTAGGAAGGACTCTGGTTTGTATTCGATCTGCTCTTTGGTGATTTCTTCCAACCAAGTTTTGATTTTCTTCCAATACTTTTGGGTTTCTGCACAAGACCACCACATATGGAAAAAGGTTCCTTCTTTTTCCTACACTTCCAGCAATGCGGACTCATGTTGGGTGCATCTTCGCTAACCTCGAAGGGGGAGATGCCATCTATAAAACATTTTATAAAGATTTTCCTTGTATGCTGCCGATTTGGTAATCTTATTGTTTCTGCCCCAAACTTTCTCCCATTCCGCTAATGTGATGCTGCGCCCACGTTCTTACTCCAAGCAATCATATTTCCTTTTACGATTTCTTCTTCTAGTTCTGTTTCTAATAAGTAGTTATAAAATTTTGTTATGTTTTTTTTATTTGATCCTAATAAAATTTTATCTAACTGTTGCAGTTTGTTATTAATTCGAATTCTTTTTTGTCTTGTTTATATCTGCTTTGAATCTGAAGGTAAACCCATTGATCAATTTTATGTCCTTGCTCTTGAAGATCCAGCCTCGGTTTCAAATTTCCTTGTGGGTCTAATAAGTCTTTGTATTTAATCATTTTGGTAAGCTCCAAATTGTTTGGGTGAATCATTGCCTCCATTGTTGAAATCCATACTGGTACTTTTGTATAATGTTTTTTCCTTATTTTCCTCCAAATTGTTAATAGTGCGTCTCTAATTAAATGTCTATGGAAATATTTTTGACTGGTTTTCCCTACGTCCCATAGAAAGGCGTGCCACCCCCTTTGTAAATCATGGCCTTCTAGAAATAGTATTCTTTTATTGGTTAAATTCACCCAATCCTTCAACCAAACTAATGAGGTGGCCATATGGTATAACTCCCAGTTTGGAAATGCTAACCCTCCCCTGCTCTTCATATCCTGCATTGCTTTTACATTTATTCTGGGTTTATTCCCTTGCCAAATAAATTTCAGGGTTGTTCTATTGAGTTCTTCAAAAAACTTTTATGTAATTTAATTGGGATCGTTTGGAATAGGTACAAGAATTTAGGGAGAATGTTCATTTTAATAGTAGCAATTCGGCCTAGTAGTGAAATTTGAAGTTCCCCCACGATTCTAAATCTTTCTTTACCTGGTGTATCAGTTTATCATAATTGTTTTCTTTAAGTGTCTTACAGTGTGGGGTTAGCCAAATTCCTAAGTATTTCACTTTCTTTGTCACTTGTATATGCATTATTTCTTCTAGTTCTATTTTCTGTTTTTCTGTTAGGTTTTTGGTCATTAATTTGGTTTTTTTTTTTGTTTATTTTAAGTCCCGCTACTGCTCCAAATTTCTCTAATTCACTCATCAATTTTGGTCCCCTGTCTTTTGGTTCTTCAAGGAAGAAAATCATGTCGTCCGCAAACGCTTGCAATTTATATTCCTCTTTCTTAACTGTTAATCCCTTTATATCTGAATTCCGCCTAATTCGTGTTAATAATGTCTCTAATGCTAATATGAAGAGCAGGGGAGAGAGTGGGCAACCCTGTCTCACTCCTTTTTCTATCTTTATTGGGCAGGTGCATTCCCCATTCACTATTATATTAGCTTGTTGTGTATCATATATAGTTGTTATAATATTTTCAAATTTGGTACCCAGATTCAAATTATAAATTTTTTGAATTAAAAATTGCCAATTCAAATTATCGAAAGCTTTTTCTGCATCTAGGAACATGAGTGCTACTTGTCTCTCTGGGTGGGCTTCATAAAATTCTAGTACGTCTAATACTATTCTTAGATTATTCTTTATTTGCCTAGTTGGAAGGAATCTGTTTTGATCTTCATGTATATACAAGTTTAGCAATCTTTTTAATCTGTTTGCTATAATAGAAGTGAATATTTTATAATCAGTATTTAGGAGTGAAATCGGCCTGTAATTGTTTATATATCTGGGATCTGTATCCTCCTTCGGGATCAGCGAAATCAGTGCCCCCCTCCATGAGTCCGGCATCCTGGCTGCTAGTAAAACGTCATTAAAAACTTCCACCATAAGTGGTCCGATTTGATCTGCTATTGCCTTGTACAGCTCCCCTTGGATCCCGTCTGGGCCCGGGTTTTATTATTTTTCTGGCTCTCTATTGCTGATTTCAATTCCGATTCAGTAATGTCTTTATTTAATAGTTCAGCCATTTCTTCCCCAATTGCCTTATCCTTTACTTCATCTAGATAATTCTTTATTCTATCTTCACTGACATCATCTCTTTTGTATAAATCTTCAAAGTATTTATGAATGATTTCTTTTTTCTGTTCTATTTCCTGGTATGTATCTCCTTTGCTATCTATTAACTGGTATATCAATCTCTTCTCTTTCTTTTTTTTTCAATTTATAAGATAGCCATCTTCCTGGCTTGTTGGCATGTTCAAAATAGATTTGTCTGGTTAAGTTCAAATTCATAGTCATTTTCTCTTGATCAATTAAATTCAGTTTGTGTTTGACTATACTTATCTGATTTTGAAGTTTGGATTCTTTTGGGTTATTTTGTAGAAGGGTTTCTAGCTCCTTAATTCTTTGTTGTAATTTGTTTTGTTGGGAATATTTTTCCTTGTTTCTCTTGGCATTATAAGAGATTGTTGTGCCTCTTATAACCGCCTTCATCGTATCCCAGAAATTTTGTTTCGTGGTTTCTCCATTATCATTTTCTTTAATAAAAAAATTCAATTCCTCCTTTAATTTATTAATGTATTCTTTCTCTCTTATTAATTGAGTGTTTAGGGTCCATCTTTTCTTTGGTTTTGCCCTGCCCTTCCATATTACCTGTATTGGATTATGGTCTGCCCATTCATTAGGCAAAATTTCCACTTCTTTTGTCTCGTTTGCTATCTCCCCACTCATCTATGCCATATCAATCCGTGTCCATGTTTGGTGGGGATTTGAATAAAATGTAAATTGTCTTTTTTCAGGATGTAATCTTCTCCATATATCTGTCAGGTTTAGCTCTTTCATCATTTCCCTACAAATCTTGGGGAGCTCTCTCTTCCCTTTTTATTCTTCCCGGCATTACTGTGATCATTTTGGAAATCAGCAATGGAGTTGAAGTCCCCTACCATACAAATATTTCTTTTTTGCAATCAACCAATTTTCCATATAGGTGTTTAAAAAACTCTTTTTGGTCTCCGTTTGGGGCATATATTACTACTAAAAGAATTGGAATATCATTAATCCAGATCTGCAAACCCAGAGTCCTTCCTTCTAAGTCCGACCATATTAGCTCAGATTTCAAATCTTCTTTCACATATACTGCGATTCCCTTCTTTTTCTCCTCATCTGCTGGTGTGGTAAATAACTTTCCTAATTTGGGCATTCTAAATATTTTTCATCCTTCTTCTTTATATGAGTTTCTTGCAGGCACGTTATATCTGCATTATGTTTAATTAATTTAGATAATATCCTTTTTCTCTTAATTGTTGAATTTAAACCATTTATGTTTATTGATAGTAATTTTTTTTCTTCTCCCATCTATTTAGTTTTGTTTTGCTCTTTGTCGTGTAACAATTCCTCTCTCTTCTTGCGCTTGTATTGATGTAGTTCCTTCTGTCTTTTGTTGTGGATAGGTATTTTCTTGGTTTCCTACCGTTCCAGTTCTATTTTTATGTCCACTGTATTCTTCTTGAAACTTTGTGTCCAATTTCTCCCTACTACTTTGCTCCTGTGGGCCCACCATCCGTTCGTAAAAATCCTGGGCTTTTTCCATAGTATCTATTTTGATTTTCCTCTCTTTCCACGACACTAACATTCCTTCTGGAATAAGCCATTTAAATGTGATTCTTTTTTTATTTAAATATGCTGCCAGAAATTTATAGTCACGCCTTTGTTCCCTTATTCTCCTCGGTATCTGTTTAAGAATCACAATTTCTTTCTCTTTGTAGGTTATTGTTTTATCTCTTGAGGTTCTATATATCATGTCTCGAACACATCTTCTAGTGAATCGTATATGTACTTCCCTGGAACATTTGTGGCGTCTTGCATAGTTTGTATTGACCCGGTAGACTTCATCAAACTCTTTTTGAATTTCATCTTTATCCATCTTCAATAAACCGGCCAGTATTTCTGCCATCAAGTATTCCAGGTCTTCTTCTTTTGATTCTGCCACATTTTGGAATCTTAGGTAAGTTGCTGCCTTGTCCATTTCTAGGAGGACAAGGGAGTCCTCCATTTCTTTGCTGATGCTTTTGAGATCTTCATCCACCCTTTCTAATTCCCTTTCTGTTCGTTCGGTTCTTTTCTCTACTTCTTTTATTATAACTTCATTTTTCTCCAAGGCCTGCTGCAACACCCCCACTTTATCCTCTACTTTGGAAATGTCCGCTTTCATTTCTGTCTTTAGTTTCCCATTTCTTCCTTCAATTCATTGATATCTGCCCTTGTTTCACTGTGGTTTTTAATCATTGTTTCTTGCAATCTTGTCAATGAGTCCTGTAAAGTTAGGAACATTGCTTGGATATTCGCATTCGAGATGCTAGTTGACTTCTCTGTTGGTAGTGTTTCCTCTATTGTTTTTGTGCCATGGGTGAAGTTGTTGCCAAAGTGGTCATTATTGTGGGATTAACCTTCCTACCAGATTTCAAAGCAGTGGTAGTTGTAGTAGTCATTTCCTTTAAAATTTGTTTTTGTTGTTGTACAATACTAAATATATTATTCCAAATTGGCATTCAGTATTCTTAGTTCTGTAACTAAAATTGACCAAGATCTATCAATCTATTAAGTAGCTATATTCTTAACTAATTAGTAAAGTGTATATATTTTCTCTAGTTTGACTTCAATATAAATTAACCTTAACTACAAAATATATTACATTCACAGATAAACCCACACAATGAAATATAATATTAGTCTAGAGAGCTCTAAGCTTGTTAAATAACTAATGCTTAATATTCTTACTGTCTCCCCTATATTCCCATTCAAATTATAACAATCTCTATTAATAATAACTTAACTAAATTAATTAATCCAATATTTTAACACTCTAATATTTCATTACTAAATGTACATATTTATCAAGAGGAAATCAGAGGGAAAAAAAAGCAAGCATATTTCAACATAGCATACCATCAACAAGTAAGAAAGAAGAGAGGCTATTTTAGTAAGTATGTACACACAGGAAAGGGTAGAGGAAAAGAAAAAAAGAAAATTCCAAAGACAAGAGTTTTTGTTTCCGCTTTTCACTTTGGAAGCTTCCACTTCGAGCACACCAGAAATGGCAAATGAAGATTTGCTGAGTAACAGCTGCCAGTAAGCAATGTTCCCACTCGTTTAAAGACTTCCTCTTTTACTTATATTTTAATGTTCTTTAAATCAATTGTTCTGATCTCCTTCGAGTAGAAAAGGAACTGTCTCCTCTGCTAGGACCTGTTCTCAATTTTCCCAGAGTTTATAGATTAGATTGTGTCCCTTCAGACAGTTAGATCTGTTACTTTGTTAGAAGAAGCCATCTTTAATGACCAAGTATTTCTATGTGGGGAAAAGAAAGGAAAAGCGGGGAAAGAGAGTGAAAAAATTAAGATCTGAAAAAAAAAACCTCAAAAAAAGAATAGTTTGCAAAGTAATTACAACATTAAGAAGAAACAGAAGAGAGGATTACAGAAGAGAGAATCAGAATTAGAGAGAGAAAGGGTCAAAAGGGAAGGGAGAAGAAGAGGGAGAAGAGGGAAAGGAAAAGAAATTATAAAGGACAGAAACAGGACATAGAGAAATGGAAAACATACAAGGATTAAGGGTAATAAGCCTATTTAGAAGATATAGGGATAATGGGTGAAAACTTAATTGAAAGAGGGATTCTGCAAGGGTACATAAGATAGTATTGTTATATTAGAAATAGAAATGAACTTTGAAAAATATGAAACAAGTGTGATTAAAATGATAGATAAAATACTCATTGTAATGTAATGAATGTTTAATAAATAAATGAAATAAAGAGAATGAGAGAATGAAATTAGGAAAGGAGGGGAAAATTTTAATTATTATAAATGTGTTATAAAAATTTAAATGAAGATGAATCTGAAAGAAACATGAAAAAATTATGGAAATATTATAATTGTTCCTAGAAGCATGATATCCTATATTTATTGTATATATATATATATATATATATATATATATATATATATATATATATATATATATATATATATATATATATATATATATATATATTCCCTTTAAGAACTTAATGCGTATTTTAAGAATGTATCAAGCAGAATTCGACTGGAAGTTACGTTTTATATTGAATGTTATAATTGTAAAGGCATAAATTGAAGTTTAAATAAGAGTTGAATGGATAAAAATTAAAAGATACAAAGGTGTCATACCCCAATTAGGAACTACAGGGAAAAAATTTGTTCAATGAGAAAAGAAAATATGAAATTGAAACAGGACAGACAAAAGTATAAATATGATGACTAGAAAGGTATTGAAACTTAGAAAAAAGATATATATATAATTGAATTTAGAAAGAATGAGATAATTAAAAGTAAGGTTGACAAAGAGAAGGGAATAATTATTGAGAAATTTTAAAATAGTAATAAGATATGGAATAGAACACAAAGATGAATATGAAATCGAATTTGTGTCTGTATGGAGAAGTGATAACTCAGGACCATGCTATTCTCAAAAAAAGAAAGAAAGAAAGAAAGAAATTTTACTTGTATTATGTTTTGTGATAACCCCAAATAATATATATATATGGCATTCGGCTTTGTTCGGGTATTTTCCCACATCATTGTAGTTGTTTTTTTAAAGTTGTAGCAACGTTTCAGCAGAATCTCATCTGCCATCATCAGGCTTCTGTATAGTGTTCGTCTGTGAGTCAGACTTTTACAGTGGTTTCAGATTTAAATTTGGGGCAGCCTATTGCTGTGCCAGAATGGTTTTTCTTCATCCTGATTGGTTGGGAGTCTTGGTCTGTGTTTATTGGTCTCGGAGTTTGCTGTGTTCTGCTTGATTGGTGTCTCTAATATCTTCTGTCTGTTTTTTGGCTCTTTTTGTATCTTGATTGGCTGGCAGCATTGTGTTACTTTATTGGAGGCCTTTAGTGCAGCTTGGCTTCGGGTAAATGGACGGCTATCATTAGTTAGGAAGCTGGGTTTCATCTGGGTGCCTGGTTGGGGTGTGTTTGAGCTGGAGGTATCAGGGGGATCTGTTTGTGCCCAGGTGTTTGCCTGGCTTGTGGTGTGGAGATTTTTGTTTGTGAGTGCAGGCTTCCAAATGATTGACAGCCTGGTGGAATCATCTCTTCTATTCATGCTTTCTGGTCTTTTTCAATCTCTATGGCTTCTCTGATGATTCTGTGGCTGGGGTTTTCTATAGTGGCTAGGGTTTTGGTGCCATTGAGTTGATGCTATGACCAACACATGGAAGCCACAGGTCATAGCATCAACTTCAATGGCACCAAAACTCTAGCCACTATAGAAAACCCTAGCCACAGAATCATCAGAAAAGCCATAGAGATTGAAAAAAGACATGAATAGAAAAAAATAGAAAGAAAGCATGAATAGAAGAGATGATTCCACCAGGCTGTCAATCATTTGGAAGCCTGCACTCACAAACAAAAAAATCTCCACACCACAAGCCAGGCAAACACCTGGGCACAAACAGATCCCCCCTGATACCTCCAGCTCAAACACACCCCAACCAGGCACCCAGATGAAACCCAGCTTCCTAACTAATGATAGCCGTCCATTTACCCGAAGCCAAGCTGCACTAAAGACCTCCAATAAAGTAACACAATGCTGCCAGCCAATCAAGATACAAAAAGAGCCAAAAAACAGACAGAAGATATTAGAGACACCAATCAAGCAGAACACAGCAAACTCCGAGACCAATAAACACAGACCAAGACTCCCAACCAATCAGGATGAAGAAAAAACCATTCTGGCACAGCAATAGGCTGCCCCAAATTTAAATCTGAAACCACTGTAAAAGTCTGACTCACAGACGAACACTATACAGAAGCCTGATGATGGCAGATGAGATTCTGCTGAAACGTTGCTACAACTTTAAAAGAACAACTACAATGACGTGGGAAAATACCCGAACAAAGCCGAATGCTATATATATATTTGTGTGTGTGTGTGTGTGTGTGTGTGTGTGTATGTATATATATATATATATATATATATATATATATATATATATATATATATATATATATATATATATATATATATATATATATATATATATATATATATATATATAAAGTTGTGTTGATTCTCTCTTATTCATTAATATTCTTTTTAGAGCACAGAGATATCAGAACCCTCAATTTGTTTTTTTGGACAGTTATTACTTCATAGCAATTGATTCTAAACAAGTCCTAATCCTTAGCAAGAGTCTTTTGTTTTACACTTATCTTTTTTTTTCACTTAGTAACACCTCTCTCACCAATTGCTATACCACATCTATCTGCTAAGTGTGTTTTGAATACTTCTGATATTTCATTATCATAACTATTGGGTTTCACATGTAATTTTTTCAGGTCACGTATGGCTCTGCTCCAGCAATAGATTTCAGCACACAAGCTGTTTTCTTGCATCAGACATTTCCAAACGAAGATCTTCAAATTAAGGGGATGATCCAACTGTTGCTCTATTTCCAGTGGATATGGATTGGGCTGATTGTCCAAAGTACTGAGAAGCGAGATAGATTTCAACAAAACAGGCTTGCTCTATTTTCTCAGGAAGGTATTTGCTTTGATTTTGTAGAAGAGTTACCCAGAGGATCTGTTTCCAATGAAATTGTAGGTACACTTACACACTATATAAAAGTTTACACAGTTACCATGAGGAGCAGGGCCAACGTTGTGATCATCTATTGTGAAAACCAGGAAATAACTGTATTGAGAATGTTGCCCTATATTTCAGAATTTGAATACAATGTAGTGAAGAGAAAAGACAAAATTTGGATAATGCCTGCCCAAATGGAGTTCTCATCTGCCCCCTTTCAAAGATATCAGAGTATGGATTTCATTCATGGTTCTCTGTCTTTTGAAGTTTCCTCAAAGGATCTCTTAGAATTCAAGAGATTTCTTCAGATAAGAAAGGTTACTCTTGCCGAGGAGGACAGTTTGATAAAGATATTTTGGGAAAGTGCATTTCAATGTTCTTTCTCCAATGCCATGTTAGAGGAGGATGCTATGAATGAATGCACAGGTGAAGAGCAACTGGAGACCCTTCCTCAATCAGTATTTGACACCAGGATGACTGGTCAGAGTTATAGTGTCTACAATGCTGTCCACGCTGTGGCACATGCTTTGCAAGCCATGCTTTCACCCCAGCACAAACAGATGTCAACCAGAAAAAATTCCAAAGTGAGAATTTTGAATAAAAATGTGTGGCAGGTAAGAGGGGAATTAATTCTCTTTCCATATTAAGCAGGAATCACCAGAATCATCAGATAGAATATATATGAAGATTCTCAGTCATTCAGGTCATAGTTGTCTCAAAGATTCTTTTTCAAAAGGTGTTTCATTTCAGAACTAAAGAAGTTTCTTGGATGACCAGCAAGACATCTTCCTCAAAGAAAAAAAAAACACAGTGCACTTGTTTTTTTTTTAAACAAAGCATCTTTGAGACATCAGATGGAACCCTTCAATAAAATCTTGACCATTATTTTCAATATGATCAGAAAATTGCAATAAGGATTAAGGAAGTCCTCCATCAAGGAACTGAATGATTACAGACCAGTTGCTCTAACATCAATAGTTATGAAAATCTTTGAAAGGCTTGTACTGTCCCACCTGAAACCATCATGGATCCGCTGTTAGATCCCATGCAGTTTGCATACCATACAGTTCGCATACCGAGCAAATATATCATACATTGCAATGTCCTACCTGTCAATGAATACTTCAGCTTCAACCATAACAACACAAGAGCACACAATAGATACAAACTCAAAGTAAACGGCACCAAACTTGATTGCAGGAAATACGACTTGAGTAATAGAGTGGTCAATGTCTGGAATACTCTACCCGACTCTGTAGTCTCTTCCCCAAACCCCAAAAACTTTAACCTTAGACTGTCTACTATTGACCTCACCCCTTTCCTAAGAGGTCTGTAGGGGGCGTGCATAAGCGCACCATCGTGCCTACCGTCCCTGTCCTATTGTTTCTCTTATTCTTTTATTATTCTTATATGTACCCATTTCATGTATTCACAACTATGTATACACTTATACTTATTATCTTGTAAACAATTTGCAAATCAAATAAATAAATAAATAAATAAAATAAATAAAATAGATCGACACAAAATGCTGTTAACATGGCTCTGCATTACATCTTACAACACCTTGAATCTCCAAATACCTACACAAGGGTCCTCTTTGTAAACTTCAGTTCAGCATTCAATACTATCTTTCCAGACACTCTTCTAAGTAAACCAACTAGCGGTACCTGAACACACTTGTAAGTGGATCATTTGTGGCTATTCTGTCTCAGTATTTTTCCATAAGAGAAATCTTGCTCAGCACGTATACCTCTCAGAGCAAAGTTCACTAAACTGACAGGAAAATAACTGACAGGAAGAAGCTAAGTTGATAAGATTAACACAGAGGTCTGTGTCAGATAAAAGATGTGTATTCGGTCAGAAGTTCGTTACTTGCCTGTTTTCAAAGATAAAGTTTGTAACTTCTTTGTCTTTCTGTAAACCCCCCTCACCCCCCTCTTTGATTCAGCACAATAAAAGAGCACAGCGTAGAGCAAGCTGGCAGCCTGAACAATCCCATCTGTCTCAGGCTCAAATGGGACAATTCCATCTGCCCAAGCAATGCGCTGTCTCACCTAAAGAAATCTTCGTCTTGTGTTCTTTTTTCTTTTAGCTTTTGCAATCACTTTTAAACTCACCCTGGATAGGGTCCTGCTTTTGCCAAACTTCGCCCTTGCGAGGGCTTCTCTGTATCTCACCCTTGCGAGGGTCCCGTTCTGAGAGGAATTCAGCAATCAACCAGAAGATCGAAACAACAGACCGGTCGCTCAACATGACAGCTGGGGGCTCGTCTGGGATCCCTTGATTTGTCCGGGATCTCTTCGACTTTCTGGTTCCAAGGTGTGACTTCTGGCTAGAGGTGCATCTCCTTCACTCCCATTGCTACGCACCTGGCATAATCGTAAGTAATGGGCTCCTCACTTTCTCAAGTTTCGTCAGGGCACAGGGACGAACTTTATAGTCTAGTGAAGAAGGCTAATTACTTTCAGAAAATTAATGGTACAACTGTGTATCCAATTTCGAAGAAATCTTTAAATAAATTTATAATTTATATTGAGGCACATTGTCCAGCCTATCCATCTGCTGGAACTCTTAGCCATTCTCAATGGGAAAAATTAGGAAAATATTTACATGAAATTCCCAGAGCTCCCATGGATATACTTATCTCTTGGAGAGCAATAATGGCTGCTATAACAATTGTTTATCCATCTTCTAGTCTTCCTGAAAATTCTTTTTCTCCTGTTTCCTCTGATTCCCCTTCTTCTAATTTAAAAACTTCCAAGCCTCTTGCAGCTCATTTTGATACAAATTCTTCCTTATCTCCATATCCTGACACTTCTTCCCCTCCTCCCCCTCCTCCCTACAACCCACCTCACATTCCTGATGTTAACCCTATCAACTCCACTGATTCTTCTGCCTCCTTGCCTGTTTGTAATACCTTTCAGAAGGCACTGATTAAAGGATTCTTTTCTCTGACATCTTCTCAACTTGCTGCTTGGCACAATGACTATTGCTTAGGAGTTCAATCTTTTGCAACAGCTGGCTTTCCTCAAGCTGTTACCCTGGACCATCTTCTTTGTCAGGGAGCAATCCCGTACTCCACAGGATGAGATTCAGATGGGGGCAGGGGGTTATCCCATCATGAGAAAGGTCCTTCTCAACCTTCTTTGTCTTTTAACAAAATTCTTCGAGGACCCCACAGATTTTTCATTCTTATTCTCAGTGTGTTCCATCTTAGAACAAATCATTTAACTGTCTTTTATAACTTCTCTGTTGTGTCTGTTCAACCTGTGGGGCCGTGATCTTATGTCTCAACTTAACACAAAACTCATTATTGATTAATGGAATCTTTTGCTAAAACTCTACCATGTGTCAATACTATGTAAATAATGTCTTGCTATTCTATTGTTCTGCTTTTCCACAATTTCTGATGTACTTGAGAAGACAAGAGTGGGAAGCTAAGATTGTTTATTGCATGTAGATTTGATGATAAAGATGAAGGAAGGAAATGGAAATAGGAAGGAGAGAGATGGTTTGTGGATGTGTTGTTTGGAGGAAGGAAAGAGGCTTTGACAAATTGAGAAGGATGTGTATGTCTGTGAATGCAATGAGGGAATTCTGGATGTTTGTTTGAAAGTAAACAAGAAAGTAGCAAAGAAAAAAGAAATGAGAGGGCGACCCCTAGTGGGCTGCTCTTTTCAGAGAACATAGATTGATTCCACCAAAAAATATCAGAGAAAGGGAGGGGCAATACTAGCCCATCGCTTTTCTGAGTAAAACTCTCTGTTTCTGTCTTCTCAACCCACTTTGGTTCAACTTCATCAATATCTGGGTACCATAAAACTGGGCCCGACCTTTCCTGTCTTTAACCACCTTCTCTTGCTATTCTTTCCACTCATCAACTACTGACTGCAATAATTGTTCAAATATCAAATACAAAAAATCTTCATATCTTGGAATGGTTACACCTACCACTCCCAAAACATCTATTTTTACTAGAGCAGCACAAATGGCTTCTCTTATAGAAAAAGGGCGTAAGAGAACCAAAGCTCTAATGGGAATGGATATTTTTATATTGTATATTCCTTTTAAGATCACTCAATGGGAACCTCTTTTTCAGACTTCCACAACACTGCAGGATGCGTTGGAAGATTGGTGTGGCCAAGTGTCGTGCCACCTTCCTTCTGATTCACGATTGCAGGTGTTGAGGACAGTTCCTTTTGTTTTACAATCACCTTTTGTCCAACAGCCATTGAAGGAAGGCTTAACTGTCTTTACTGATGGTTCAAAAAATATTGGAGCATGTACATGGTATGAAAATGCTCAATGGCATAAACGCTTAACTACTTCACAATCATCAGCACAACAAGCTGAATTAGCTGCTTTCTTATTGGCGTTGTCTCTTTTTTCACAACAATCTTTAAATGTAATATCTGATAGCATGTATGTTACTCAGATGGTTGCTCATATTTTTGATGCATATATTTCTCCTGTTACACCTCCCTCTCTAATGAAACTTTTTTTACAGCTTCAGACACTGTTGAAAAAAACGAGAAAAACTTTTATTTGTAGCCCATATCAGAAGTCATCAGCAATTGCCTGGATTCTTAGCAGAAGGCAATCATATGGCAGATGAGGCTTGTAAAATTATGGCCTCCTCTCCCCTTCTCCAACAGCCTTCACCTGGGGAGAGTCATGATTATTTTCATCAAAACAGGAAAGCCCTAGTGAGACAATTTGGAATTACATATCAAGAAGCCACAGCAATAATTCAACAATGTCCAACATGTAGCTTGCAGGCCAAAGGTATCCCTGAAGGTGTTAATCCTAGGGGTACTCAAGCCTGTGATACATGGCAAATGGATGTAACTCATTATCCTCCCTTTGCTCCCTGGAAATACATTCATGTATCAGTAGATACTTATTCAGGGTTTATTATAGCAACATTGCAAAGAGGAGAGGCTACAAAAAATGTTATTAATCACTGTATTCGGTCATTCGTAACGTTGGGATGTCCAAAAATTCTCAAAACAGATAATGGTCCTGCTTATGTCAGTTCTCCCTTTGCTGAGTTTTGTCATAAGTGGGCCATCACACATAAGTTTGGCTTACCCTTCAACAGCCAAGGTCAAGCGATTGTGGAGAGAACACACTTAACTTTGAAACAAGCCCTTGATCGGCACTTGGGGAAAAAAGGCTCAAGCCCCCCAAACTTCCCGACATTGCAAAATATCTTAAATGTTTGTCTGTACACTCTTAACTTTCTCAATCTTACTGGCTCTCCTCCCTCCACAGCGGCTTCTCGCCACTTCACTAAGCCAGTAGTTCCCTCTTCCCGTCCTCTTGTTTATTTCAGACAGCTTCCAGATCCTGCGTGGAAAGGTCCTGCACAGCTCATTACCTGGGGAAAAGGTTACGCTGCTGTTCAACTTCCTGATCGAGTGCTTTGGGTTCCTGCTCGCTGTGTCAGACCTTACCATGGCAAACCTGACTCTAACTCTAATCTTTCTTCTGATATCAATACTTCCTGTCTTTTCTCAATTTAAGGCATCTCCTGATGCTATTTTTGCTTTCCTTACTGACACTGTTACCTTTATTTTTAAAGATAATCTTCTTTCTGCATGTAATTATGTTTTCCAACACAACGGTAGTTTTCTTTCTCCTACTTCTGACATAACTATTTACTATTACTATTCTCCTTGTTTAATATTTTTAACTATACATGTTACTCAACTTACTATAGGTTCTTATTCTTGCTTAGGATTTTTTCACAATCACACTTATTTCAATCACACTGTTCTATTGCTTTCCACTTCTTCAGTGGCATCTACTCCACTATCTTCTGTTTTACTTACGTTGCCATCTCAAGCTAATTCTGAGACAACTTTTCCTGGAGATAAACTACGCTGGCATCTTCGTTGCTGCTTTCCACCCTGTGATGTCACCAAATGCATATTGCATCATTCATCTTCCTGGGTTCCTGATCGCTACAAACCACCTGTCGTGCGAAGACGTCACCTCATCCATGATGACACTCATCGCAAGACTACAGCTCTCATTCGAGCTCGCCATCTTAGGTATTCTGCCTTTATCGCTGACCACTCCATCTCTAAGCAGTCTGCATCTCATGCTGTTCCAAGATTTGGCTATCATCGCATTCCTCGAAGTATACAATCATCTTCTACAAATGAACATCAACCTCAAACTTACACCTGGACTATCCTTGATTTTCAAGGAAAAATTTTAAACACCACCACTAATTATACTCGATGGCCATGGTTTCCTCAGCTTTTCATGGATTTTGCTGAAATGGGGACAGGAGTAGAAAAATTTGCAGACAAAAACTACAAGCTGATACATGGGACAAGCAAGGCTCCTGTTCTCCAGCACCTGCTGACAACTTTAGATTATATTTTTGTCCTGCTCATAGTACTGGTACTTCTCGTTCTGCCTGCGGTGGGGTAGTTGACAGATATTGTAAAAATGGAGTTGTGTATCCACAGGTCATATCTGGTGGGAAGCACCTACCAAAAATGACTATATTCATATTACCCGTGCTCAAGCACATCTTCCCTGCTCTCAATGGCCTTGTTGTGGACAGAGAATAAATCCACTCAGAATCACTTTTACTGCACAAGGAAAGACACTTGCAAGAAAACAATGGATGGTTGGGTTCACTTGGGGAGGACGTCAGTGGGATGGTCAAGGAAATGAAGGGAATATTTTTACAATTCGTCTTTCTATATCAATGTCTCATTATGATGTTGGTCCCAATCCTAATTTGAAATCAACCTTTCTACAAAAACACAATATTCAGGTGAATCCATTAGTACAGTTGGTCAATTCTTCTTACACATTGCTAGCAACTACACTTAATGATTCATCCAAAACTGATCAATGTTGGCTTTGCTTATCTGATTTGCCACCATTCTATGATGCAGTAGCTTCCAATGAACCTATAAAAAACTCCACCAGTGACACACAATGCAGATGGAACACTTCCTCCATTACTATCACTGACATAATAGGTAGGGGATGTTGCCTAGGACACATACCTGCTAATTATTCTCAATATTGTCAGAATGTTTCATCAGGGTATCACTGTAATGTATATCTACCAAAAGAAAGATCAAACCTTAACATTGGAGGCTATGGTCCTCTATACACTACCTCCAATGGCAATATCACTGCTCGCCTCAAAGGACAATTCTTCATCCCAGGTAATAATTCTATATGGGCTTGCTCCACAGGAACAACTGCATGTGTTCATGGTGATGTTCTTATTGCTCAGGGATCTTTTTGTATTCAGGTAAAATTAATTCCAAAGATCACATTTTATCCAGGTTCAGAACTTATCAATGAACTTGAACCTCCACAATTTCCCCTTCATCAGAAAAGAGAAATCATTACAGCTGTAACACTATCTGTATTATTAGGTCTTGGGGCAGCAGGTGCAGCCACAGGTGTAGCAGCTCTAGCTGTTGGTCATCAACAGTTAGCAACTCTAAGTTTACAAATAGATGAAGATCTCAAACGCATAGAGACTTCAATTACTGCTCTTCAAAATTCTCTCTCATCTCTAGCTGAAGTGACTCTTCAGAACAGAAGAGGTTTAGATTTGTTATTTTTAAACAAAGGGGGATTATGTGTAGCAATAAAAGAAGAATGTTGTTTTTATGCAGATCATTCAGGAATTGTTAAAGATTCTATGGCTGAATTGCGTAAACGTTTGAAGGATAGAGAGAATGAAAGACAACAAAGTCAGTCATGGTATCAAGGCATGTTTAATTTTTCTCCTTGGTTAACAACACTATTGTCAGCCTTAATAGGTCCTCTTGTGCTATTGCTTCTTGCATGTACTATTGGTCCATGTGTAATAGGACGTTTACTTACATTTCTGAGGGATCGTTTGAATACACTTGACAATGAAGTTAACAATACTCAAAAAACAGTTAGCTTTCTCACATCTATCATTGAATCAAAAGATCTTGTCAAAAAACCTTTGCTGGAATGGTACTCTGACCAAGAGTCAGAAGAAGAAATAGACACTAATAAATCCTTTTCTCCCAAAGAAGTTTTGTTAACTCTGCCAAGCCATGATTTGGGGGATGAGGACTTTTCCTCGTATGAGTTGGTTCTGCAAGGCATCAACAAACCGAAGGGTTTGTTGCCACCTTGTGGGACTACTCGGGAGGAGAAAGGACTTTACCTAGAATCATGAGCACAAAAAATAAAGAAAAGGAGGAATTGTGGCTATTCTGTCTCAGTATTTTTCCATAAGAGAAATCTTGCTCAGCACGTATACCTCTCAGAGCAAAGTTCACTAAACTGACAGGAAAATAACTGACAGGAAGAAGCTAAGTTGATAAGATTAACACAGAGGTCTGTGTCAGATAAAAGATGTGTATTCGGTCAGAAGTTCGTTACTTGCCTGTTTTCAAAGATAAAGTTTGTAACTTCTTTGTCTTTCTGTAAACCCCCCTCACCCCCCTCTTTGATTCAGCACAATAAAAGAGCACAGCATAGAGCAAGCTGGCAGCCTGAACAATCCCATCTGTCTCAGGCTCAAATGGGACAATTCCATCTGCCCAAGCAATGCGCTGTCTCACCTAAAGAAATCTTCGTCTTGTGTTCTTTTTCTTTTAGCTTTTGCAATCACTTTTAAACTCACCCTGGATAGGGTCCTGCTTTTGCCAAACTTCGCCCTTGTGAGGGCTTCTCTGTATCTCACCCTTGCGAGGGTCCCGTTCTGAGAGGAATTCAGCAATCAACCAGAAGATCAAAACAACAGACCGGTCGCTCAACGCGACAATCATTAGCTTCCTAACAGACAGGAAGCAGTAGATGAAGCTAGGCGGAATCACATCTGATACCTGTACAATTAGCACAGGGGCCCCCCAAGGCTGTGTGCTATCTCCACTTCTCTTCTCCCTATATATCAATGACTGCATCTCAAATGATCCATCTGTTAAAATACTGAAGTTTGCTGATGACACAACAGTGATGGGTCTCATTCGAGACAATGATGAATCTGCATACAGACAGGAGGTTGTACAATTTGCCTCGTGATGTAACCGGAACAATTTGGAACTGAAAACACTGAAAACCGTAGAAATGGTGGTAGACTTTAGAAGAAACCCTCCCATACTACCATCTCTTACAATAATAGACAACACAGTATCAACAGTAGAGACCTTCAAATTTCTAGGTTCTACTACACCTAACATCAAAAACATCATCAAAAAAGCACAACAAAGAATGTTCTTTCTGCGCCAACTTAGAAAGCTCAAACTGCCCAAGGAGCTGCTAATACAGTTCTACAGAGGAATTATTGAGTCTATCATCTGCACCTCTATAACTGTCTGGTTTGGTTCTGCAACCCAACAAGACAGATACAGCTTTCAGAGGATAATTAGGACTGCAGAAAAAACTATTACTATCCACCTGCCTTCAACTGTATACTGCATGTGTCAAAAAGAGGGCTGTGAAAATACTGTTTCAACTCCTTCCCTCAAAACGATGCTATAGAGCACTGCACACCGGAACAACTAGACACAAGAACATTTTTTCCCCAAAAGCCATCACTCTGCTAAACAAATAATTCCCTCAACACTGTTCAACTATTTACAAAGTGTACACTACTATTACTATTATTCTCATCACACCTTATCACCCATCCCCTCCCACTTGTGATTGTAGGACGGTAACTTTGTTGCTTGTATCCTTATGATTTATATTGACTGTTTCCTAGTATGATTTGACTGTTGATTGTACCCTATGACTATCATTAAGTGTTGTATGTTATGATTCTTGATTCTTAACAAATGTACCTTTTCTTTATGTATACTGAGAGTATTTATACCAAGACAAATTCCTTGTGTGTTCAATCACACTTGGCCAATAAAGTATTCTATTCTATTCTATTCTATTCTATTCTATTCTATTCTATTCTATTCTATTCTATTCTATTCTATTCTATTCTATTCTATTCTATTCTATTCTATTCTATTCTATTCTACTCTATCAAAATGTTCTACCTGATATCTCAAAAGTGCTTTTTCAAAAGGCAACTGGACTATTATCTTCAACACGATCCCTCCCTCCCCCTTCCTTCCTTCCTTCCTTCCTTCCTTCCTTCCTTCCTTCCTTCCTTCCTTCCTTCCTTCCTTCCTTCCTTCCTTCCTTCCTTCCATTAGCTTGTTAATATTAATATTCCTTGGAATTCTGAAGGAACATTTAGCTATTATTAACCTGTATTAAATTATTTGTATATATTCTTACCACTTCTAATTTAATTTTCTTTAGCTTCATAAGTACCTGAGGACTGTTTCATTTAACAACAGTGCTGGAGAAAATATCTTCTTTGATCAACATGGGAAAATAGCAACTGGCTTTGATGTGATCAACTGGGTTACTTTCCCCAACCAATCCTTCCATCGAGTCAAAGTTGGGAAAGTAGATCCATTTTCTCCCCCAAACAAGCTATTGTCCATTTCTACTGAGATTATTATCTGGCCCACTATATTTAAGCAGGTAGGCTCAGAATAGGTGAAATGTTATCTCCTTATTCATATCACACTTCAGTTTTCAGATAATTTTGTTCTAATCATTATGAATGTGTCCTATCCATAAGTTATGGAATATATCCTACTGTCCAAATGAACAAAGAGTAAAAAAACTTGAAAAAAGTACTCAAAATGCTTTAATTTTTATTGCATGAAAATTGGGCGGGAGACAGCCAAATTGGCATACTTAGAAATTATATGTTCCATGCTATTGATCAAGAACCATGCTGTTGATCAAGAAATCCAATAAAATTCCCTATTTAAGAGGGAATGTTATTTATGGTATGTTTTGATACATACGTATGGTATGTTTTGATACTAAAATTAAGACAATGCACAGATATTTTGAAATGCCCTATATATATCTCCATAATAGGATAAAGTTAATCTCTCTTCTAATCTTCATTCAATAACAAACAATTCATTAAATTCAGACTGGTCACAACAGGGAATGATGCAATGCCTCTTAAATGAGAAGGCAGAGTCTCTTAGAAGGAACCCAAATTTTGTGCTGTCCTAATCTAGACAGAAACCATCAAAACTGAATGTGATACAGATATTTGCAGTTTCTACCACGAATAGGCAATTTCATTTTGAGATATCATGCTTTTAATTTTATTTTGGTCTATGGATGTAAATCCTTAATAAATATTAAATAAATACAAGTTCCCATGTCCACATCACATGGTAAGTTTTCAGGCTGTTTGCTTGTATTTGTAGAATAAGGAACGTAGTGAAAATTGTACTATTACTCCCTATTATGATGCTGTAATCCCTAAATTCAGGGTTCAGTCAGGGCAACTGGATGAAGTTGGATATTTACTGACAGATGAGCTTTCTAAAACCATTCAGATGTTTTTTTGTGTGTCCGAAGTGACAAATATCTGCTGCTACCTAGGATTGGTCTCACAATCTTATGAGTAGGAGGCGAGTGTCTTCACCACTAAGCCACCATGCTGCTCTTGTGAAAAACATAATATTATGCATAATTAATGCAAAATATTAGTGAAAGTCATAACAGTCTTTACAAATATTAATGGTTCAAATAGAATGTCATTCTTAGATTAAGATGAATGTTGATTTCAGAAGGCACGGAACAGAAAATTTATTTGTACAACTTTGGATTTGCCAAGTGGATAATATATTCATGTCATACTCAAATTGAAAAAAATCTGAAATGTATAAGAAAAATTATGGAATCCATGTATCTGAAATGCAGGAATTTCTTAATAATAATAATAATAATAATAATAATAATAATAATAATAATAATAATAATAATAATAATAATAATAATGAATAGTTTCTGAATATTCCATTCTTAATTTTCAACAGGTGCAACCCATTTCTGCATGCAATTATCATTGTGTTTCAGGTTACAGTAGGATCAAAATAGAAGGAAAACCATTTTGCTGCTATGATTGCCTTCGGTGTCAAGAAGGGAAGATCTCAAACAAGGCAGGTAAGAAATATCATAAAGGGAAAATCCTAGTAAGTTTTCCAGAAATCAAATTATAAACTTAACAAGTTGGTCATAATTTGAGATAGACAGGGACTACTATTTGAAAAAAAGGGACATGGTGGCTCAGTGGCTAAGACTCTGAGCTTTTTGATTAGAAAGGTTGGAAGTTTGGCGGTTTGAATCCCTAGCACCATGTAACAGAGTGAGCTCCCATTACTTGTCCCAGCTTCTGCCAACCTACCAATTCAAAAGTACATAAAAAAAATGAAAATAGAAAAATAGGGACCACCTTTGGTGAGAAGGTAACAGTGTTCCGTGTGCCTTTGGCATTTGGTCATGCCTGCCACATGACCATGGAGCGTCTTCGGACAGCACTGGCTCTTCGGCTTAGTAGCGGAGATGAGCACTGCCCCATAGAACTGGAAACAACTAGAACAAAAAAAAACTAGATGATTGGCTGGGTCTTTTTGGTTGTCCTGCACAGGAGAATCGAGCTGGAAAGAAGGTTAGTGAGATGGGGAGGAGTGGGATTTTGCAGTAACTTCCCCAGGAGTGTGGAAGGAATGAAGATTTTGCAGTATCCTTCCCCTGCCATGCCCACCAAGCCACACCCACCAAGCCATGCCACACCCACCAAGCCAAACCCACAGAAGCAATAGTAAAAATAAATTTGAATCCTACCACTGCTACAAAGGTATGTAAACATATAGACTTTATGATTCATAACACATCAAAATATAAATGAAAAGAATTCAGACTTTATTTTGAAAGCTTGTTTCATCATTTATTATGGTGGATTGTGCCTACAGAGAGAGAGGGTGGTGTGATGGACTGTAATGATAGCAGTTTCCAAAGAAGGAGGGAGCACCTTACCAGGGAGGGGGAATGAGACAATATAAAACACATTCTGGAGCTGGATCAAAGAAATAGGAAGAGATTTAGGATAGCCATTCCCTAGAATCTCCAGGACCTATCCATTGGTTTAGTCTGGCAAGCCTATATGGTATGAGCAAATAAAGAACTGAAGTTGGCAGTTCTGTGTTATCTGCCTTGGGCTGGGTCTGACATTTATAAACTTTTTGTGTTCTTTTTTCTTTTAGCTTTTGCAATCACTTTTAAACTCACCCTGGATAGGGTCCTGCTTTTACCAAACTTCGCCCTTGTGAGGGCTTCTCTGTATCTCACCCTTGCGAGGGTCCCGTTCTGAGAGGAATTCAGCAATCAACCAGAAGATCAAAACAACAGACCGGTCGCTCAACGCATGACAATCATTAGCTTCCTAACAGACAGGAAGCAGTAGATGAAGCTAGGCGGAATCACATCTGATACCTGTACAATTAGCACAGGGGCCCCCAAGGCTGTGTGCTATCTCCACTTCTCTTCTCCCTATATATCAATGACTGCATCTCAAATGATCCATCTGTTAAAATACTGAAGTTTGTTGATGACACAACAGTGATGGGTCTCATTCGAGACAATGATGAATCTGCATACAGACAGGAGGTTGTACAATTTGCCTCGTGATGTAACAGAACAATTTGGAACTGAAAACACTGAAAACCGTAGAAATGGTGGTAGACTTTAGAAGAAACCCTCCCATACTACCATCTCTTACAATAATAGACAACACAGTATCAACAGTAGAGACACCTTCAAATTTCTAGGTTCTACTACACCTAACATCAAAAACATCATCAAAAAGCACAACAAAGAATGTTCTTTCTTTACAACTTAGAAAGCTCAAACTGCCCAAGGAGCTGCTAATACAGTTCTACAGAGGAATTATTGAGTCTATCATCTGCACCTCTATAACTGTCTGGTTTGGTTCTGCAACCCAACAAGACAGATACAGCTTTGAGGATAATTAGGACTGCAGAAAAAAGCTATTACTATCCACCTGCCTTCAACTGTATACTGCATGTGTCAAAAAGAGGGCTGTGAAAATACTGTTTCAACTCCTTCCCTCAAAACGATGCTATAGAGCACTGCACACCGAACAACTAGACACAAGAACATTTTTTTCCCAAAAGCCATCACTCTGCTAAACAAATAATTCCTCAACACTGTTCAACTATTTACAAAGTGTACACTACTATTACTATTATTCATCACACCTTATCACCCATCCCCTCCCACTTGTGATTGTAGGACGGTAACTTTGTTGCTTGTATCCTTATGATTTATATTGACTGTTTCTAGTATGATTTGACTGTTGATTGTACCCTATGACTATCATTAAGTGTTGTATGTTATGATTCTTGATTCTTAACAAATGTACCTTTTCTTTATGTATACTGAGAGTATTTATACCAAGACAAATTCCTTGTGTGTTCAATCACACTTGGCCAAATAAAGTATTCTATTCTATTCTATTCTATTCTATTCTATTCTATTCTATTCTATTCTATTCTATTCTATTCTATTCATTCTATTCTATTCTATTCTATTCTATTCTTATTCTATTCTACTCTATCAAAAATGTTCTACCTGATATCTCAAAAGTGCTTTTTCAAAAAGGCAACTGGACTATTATCTTCAACACGATCCCTCCCTCCCCCCTTCCTTCCTTCCTTCCTTCCTTCCTTCCTTCCTTCCTTCCTTCCTTCCTTCCTTCCTTCCTTCCTTCCTTCCTTCCTTCCTTCCTTCCATTAGCTTGTTAATATTAATATTCCTTGGAATTCTGAAGGAACATTTAGCTATTATTAACCTGTATTAAATTATTTGTATATATTCTTACCACTTCTAATTTAATTTTCTTTAGCTTCATAAGTACCTGAGGACTGTTTCATTTAACAACAGTGCTGGAGAAAATATCTTCTTTGATCAACATGGGAAAATAGCAACTGGCTTTGATGTGATCAACTGGGTTACTTTCCCAACCAATCCTTCCATCGAGTCAAAGTTGGGAAAGTAGATCCATTTTCTCCCCAAACAAGCTATTGTCCATTTCTACTGAGATTATTATCTGGCCCACTATATTTAAGCAGGTAGGCTCAGAATAGGTGAAATGTTATCTCCTTATTCATATCACACTTCAGTTTTCAGATAATTTTGTTCTAATCATTATGAATGTGTCCTATCCATAAGTTATGGAATATATCCTACTGTCCAAATGAACAAAGAGTAAAAAAACTTGAAAAAAGTACTCAAAATGCTTTTAATTTTTATTGCATGAAAATTGGGCGGGGAGACAGCCAAATTGGCATACTTAGAAATTATATGTTCCATGCTATTGATCAAGAACCATGCTGTTGATCAAGAAATCCAATAAAATTCCCTATTTAAGAGGGAATGTTATTTATGGTATGTTTTGATACATACGTATGGTATGTTTTGATACTAAAATTAAGACAATGCACAGATATTTTGAAATGCCCTATATATATCTCCATAATAGGATAAAGTTAATCTCTCTTCTAATCTTCATTCAATAACAAACAATTCATTAAATTCAGACTGGTCACAACAGGAATGATGCAATGCCTCTTAAATGAGAAGGCAGAGTCTCTTAGAAGGAACCCAAATTTTGTGCTGTCCTAATCTAGACAGAAACCATCAAAACTGAATGTGATACAGATATTTGCAGTTTCTACCACTGAATAGGCAATTTCATTTTGAGATATCATGCTTTTAATTTTATTTTGGTCTATGGATGTAAATCCTTAATAAATATTAAATAAATACAAGTTCCCATGTCCACATCACATGGTAAGTTTTCAGGCTGTTTGCTTGTATTTGTAGAATAAGGAGCGTAGTGAAAATTGTACTATTACTCCCTATTATGATGCTGTAATCCCTAAATTCAGGGTTCAGTCAGGGCAACTGGATGAAGTTGGATATTTACTGACAGATGAGCTTTCTAAAACCATTCAGATGTTTTTTTGTGTCCAAGTGACAAATATCTGCTGCTACCTAGGATTGGTCTCACAATCTTATGAGTAGGAGCGAGTGTCTTCACCACTAAGCCACCATGCTGCTCTTGTGAAAAACATAATATTATGCATAATTAATGCAAAATATTAGTGAAAGTCATAACAGTCTTTACAAATATTAATGGTTCAAATAGAATGTCATTCTTAGATTAAGATGAATGTTGATTTCAGAAGGCACGGAACAGAAAATTTATTTGTACAACTTTGGATTTGCCAAGTGGATAATATATTCATGTCATACTCAAATTGAAAAAATCTGAAATGTATAAGAAAAATTATGGAATCCATGTATCTGAAATGCAGGAATTTCTTAATAATAATAATAATAATAATAATAATAATAATAATAATAATAATAATAATAATAATAATAATAATAATGAATAGTTTCTGAATATTCCATTCTTAATTTTCAACAGGTGCAACCCATTTCTGCATGCAATTATCATTGTGTTTCAGGTTACAGTAGGATCAAAATAGAAGGAAAACCATTTTGCTGCTATGATTGCCTTCGGTGTCAAGAAGGAAGATCTCAAACAAGGCAGGTAAGAAATATCATAAAGGGAAAATCCTAGTAAGTTTTCCAGAAATCAAATTATAAACTTAACAAGTTGGTCATAATTTGAGATAGACAGGGACTACTATTTGAAAAAAAGGGACATGGTGGCTCAGTGGCTAAGACTCTGAGCTTTTTGATTAGAAAGGTTGGAAGTTTGGCGGTTTGAATCCCTAGCACCATGTAACAGAGTGAGCTCCCATTACTTGTCCCAGCTTCTGCCAACCTACCAATTCAAAAGTACATAAAAAAAATGAAAATAGAAAAATAGGGACCACCTTTGGTGGGAAGGTAACAGTGTTCCGTGTGCCTTTGGCATTTGGTCATGCCTGCCACATGACCATGGAGACGTCTTCGGACAGCACTGGCTCTTCGGCTTAGTAGCGGAGATGAGCACTGCCCCATAGAACTGGAAACAACTAGAACAAAAAAAAACTAGATGATTGGCTGGGTCTTTTTGGTTGTCCTGCACAGGAGAATCGAGCTGGAAAGAAGGTTAGTGAGATGGGGAGGGAGTGGGATTTTGCAGTAACTTCCCCCAGGAGTGTGGAAGGAATGAAGATTTTGCAGTATCCTTCCCCTGCCATGCCCACCAAGCCACACCCACCAAGCCATGCCACACCCACCAAGCCAAACCCACAGAAGCAATAGTAAAAATAAATTTGAATCCTACCACTGCTACAAAGGTATGTAAACATATAGACTTTATGATTCATAACACATCAAAATATAAATGAAAAGAATTCAGACTTTATTTTGAAAGCTTGTTTCATCATTTATTATGGTGGATTGTGCCTACAGAGAGAGAGGTGGTGTGATGGACTGTAATGAAGTAGCAGTTTCCAAAGAAGGAGGGAGCACCTTACCAGGGAGGGGGGAATGAGACAATATAAAACACATTCTGGAGCTGGATCAAAGAAATAGGAAGAGATTTAGGATAGCCATTCCCTAGAATCTCCAGGACCTATCCATTGGTTTAGTCTGGCAAGCCTATATGGTATGAGCAAATAAAGAACTGAAGTTGGCAGTTCTGTGTTATTCTTGGGCTGGGTCTGACATTTATAAACTTTTTAAATATGACTGAAATGATTTCTTTTTCAGATGCAGATGACTGTTTTTGGTGTTTAGAGGATCAATACCCAAATAAAGCTCAAAATACTTGCATTCCAAAACATATCACATTTTTGTCATATGAAGAAATCTTGGGAATCATCTTGACCACTGTTGCTTTCTTCTTTTCTTTCTTCTCAGCCATGGTACTGGGTATCTTCATTAAACATCAGGACACTCCCATTGTCAAAGCCAACAACAGGAACCTAACCTACATTCTCCTCATTGCTCTCATCCTCTCCTTCCTTTGCACATTGCTCTTCATTGGGCAACCAGACCAGATGAAATGTCTCTTGAGGCAAACTGTTTTTAGTGTTATCTTTTCTGTAGCCATTTCTTGTATATTGGGGAAAACAACCATTGTTGTTCTTGCTTTCATGGCTACCAAGCCAGGCTCCAAAATGAGGAAATGGGTGGGGAAAAGGCTAGCTTACACTATTGTCTTGTCTTGCTCCCTGGTACAAGTCACCATTTGTAGTGTGTGGCTAGCAATTTCTCCTCCATTCCCAGATTCAGACACATACTCTATATCTGAAGAAATTGTTCTGGAATGTAACGAAGGTTCATCCATCATGTTTTATACGGTCCTTGGTTTTATGGGGTTTTTGACTGTTATCAGTTTCATGGTGGCTTTCCTGGCTAGGAAGCTGCCTGATAGTTTCAATGAAGCCAAATTTATCACCTTCAGCATGTTGGTTTTTTGTAGTGTCTGGATATCCTTTGTTCCCAGCTATCTGAGCACTAAGGGGAAATATATGGTGGCAGTAGAGATATTTTCCATTTTGGCTTCTGCAGCTGGTTTACTGGGTTGTATCTTTGCCCCTAAATGCTACATTATTATTCTGAGGCCTGATTTGAACAGAAAGGAGCAGCTGATAAAGAAGCAAAACTAACTGTACTATACTTTTTCCAAATTGTGACAGAAACCTAATTTGTGCTGTGAATCTTGCAGAACTAATTAAAAATTAGGATCTTTTTTGTCTTTATACCAAAAGTGTACAAGTCTGAAATGTGACATTTGGAATGAGTTCTTATGGTATGGTTCCCATATATCAGATTAGACTGCTTTTTCAACAAATAGAGAAGTGTATTGGGAGTGACATAAGAGTTATTGAAGGCTGTCACAGAGACTGTTGGAAAATGAGGTATGCCAAGACAATGGGAAGGAAAAAGAAAAGGGAAACAGTGAAGTAGAAATTGAAGAAATAAAATTTGAGCTTGCTTTTTGACTTTTTGTTCCACTTGTTCTATTTCTAAACAGAAGAAAATAGGGAAAAGGTGATAATGTCTATGGAGATTCTCAACTTCTCCAGGTCCCAGATGTGCTTTTCAAAAGATCTGAATAAATCTTTTCATTCTCCACCATTCAGAGAGAACTGAATAAGCTTCTTGGATGACAAGTGAAACATTTTCAAGGGGGGGAAAAAGAAAGCCTTTTGAAAAGCACCTTTGAGAAAAGGTAAAAAATGACTCACATAGATCATAGAAAGACTTTTGGTAATAAGTAAAGAACTAAAAGAGACCTAAGAGGAATGGTGCAATTCAATCGGTGTAACAATTGGTTCAGTGATTACGTGCTTTGCATGTGCAAGTGTGCTTTGTGTGTTTGAGCAACAAACACACACTTTGTGTGTATGCACACCATTTTAAAAAGCCCATTTTCAGCTATAATACTTCCCTTCTACTGCAGCCCTGGTAAGTAAAACAGCTGAGGCATGGCAAAACCGCTCTACTGCATGAATCAGCTGTGCTCCAAAAGAAGGAAATAAAGCATAGGAAAGAGCAATGGTGGGTGGGCGGGGCCAATTGGTCACCCAAACTACCGGTTTACCTGAACTGGTCTGAACCAGTAGAATACCATCCCTGCCTAAGAGGAATAAGAAGAGGGTATTTATATGGTTGTAGGTTTAGGGGCTGTGTTTAAATTGACATTGATTACAATATATTCAATATCAGAAAACAAAAAAATACAACTTGTGTGTATCCATAAAAGGTATGTCTTTCTCTGCCTGTATACACACACACACACACACACACACACACACATACACACAAATAAAATAATAGTTTAAATATTAGAAACTATTTATTATTACTCTATGGTTGCCAAACTACACTTACAAAATCTACACTTTGTGACTCTATTTTAACACCTTTATTCTGTTATTGTTGTTTGTTATTATTTATTTTTAATTTGCTGCATTTTAATCCTGTGCTTACCAAAACTGTGAGATGGGCTACTATATGAATCAATATAATAAATAAATAACAGAATTATCTGGTTACTTTTGGTAGCATGGAAACGTATTCTCAAAATTTCATCCTCAAATTTATAATGCTGTATATCATAATCAATCTTCATCATGGAGAGTATACAATATATACCATTTCAGTAAATTCCATTGGTTCATATGTTATTTAAGAAGAAAGTAACGGGATGGGAAATAAAATCAAAACTAGCATTTCCTCCCTCTTGACTTCCAAAACCATTGAGTTTTTCCACAGTTTTCCACAGCTAAGTCATTCACTGATACTCCAATTGTTGCAGATCAATTATCAGTGCTATCCTACCCTTTTGGTAAGATTGGATGAAACATACACTTCTGTTTTAGAGTACAATTCATAAATAAAGCCTAAATAATGTCTACAGTTCTGCTTTACAATATTTTCAAATTCTGTTATTCGGCTCCTATGTGCCAGATGCACTCAATAAAATGTCTTATTTGTTGAAACACTTGGTTTTCAGAACAAAATCCATGTGTCACTACTCAGAATATTTTGTGGCAATAAGAATGGCATTGTTTTCAGTAACTCACATCTCTCTGTTTAGCCAAGGCTTCTTGGCAGATAACATGTGGTTAGCACCATATAATGGCAAATTTAATCTTTAGCTCATGGATGGTCCAGTGATGCAGAAAATCAAGAATGGACACAATTACAGAATATTTGATATTTTTTTCACTCGGTCCAATTTTCCTTTTCAGTAAAAGATGGGGGACCCAATAATGCTGTGATTCTCACTCGAATCACAAATGACCACAGTCAAACTATCATACTTTGGATTAATTATGCAAAGACACAATTTTCTGGACAAGTGTTTAATGCTGGAAAAGGTTGAAGAAAACATAAGAGGACAATCAGCATTAAGATGGATGGACACACATACAGTGGTGATGAGTGCTCCATTGGGAGACTGGTAAAAAACAGATCTGAGATAGATTGTCATGGACAAGATCTATTGATGTGGTCATTAGGAGTCAAACATGATAATCATGGCACATAATCATTTTTTTAAAAAAATTCCATAGTTTTACAAAAATAGTCACAGCTGGTTTTTGGAAAATGTTCCAAATATTCTTCAACTAAATAATAGCAACACTTTTTCCAAGCACATAATGATTATCTTCATGCCATTATGAAATCTCCATAAGCATCTTTCAAATCCCCCTGGAGACATATGGAACAGAACAAAACAATGAAATAAAACTGTAGGATATTAATACTATCTCTTTTTTCTGTCTTGCAATGCAAGTGGAGACTCTGAAGTTTTTTTCAGTCTGATTCTTTTACATGGTACACTTAACCCAATAGAATGTTTGTTCTCCAACATGATTCTGTTCCTCACAGCTTTATTAATGTTCTTGCCTCAGATTATATTTATCTCAGTAAGTATAAAGTTCCTGCAGTTTTTTTGGCAAGATTTTTTAAGTGGTTTGCCATAGGCTGCTTCCTAGAGCTGAGAGAGTGACCGCCCCAAGGTCACCCAGTTAGCTTTATGATCAAGGCGCAATTAGAAGTCACAATTTCCTGGATTCTACCTTGAGGTCTTAACCCCACCACCAAACAGTCTCTCTACTTTTTCTCAATGGCTCCTAAGATAAGGATGAAATTACACATATAGTGTCTTGCAAACACCATTTCTTTCAGAATATTCCTTCCTGGCACTTAGATCCATATGCAATCACCAATATACCTTTTGCTTACAAATTACATACTGAGTAACACATCTGGTATGGGATAGTTTAAAAAGAAAGAAAGAAGTGTGTGATTCATATTTCATTGTGTACGTTTCCATTTGTAATTAGATATTCTTTCAACTGGAAAACTTGAACTGTTCTGGTATTTCTTCATTCTCCTTTTTGAGATGTCATCTTTGCAAATAGAGAAAGAGCTGACCTTTTTACTTTTCTAAGTTTCCCCCCCAATCTCAAGAATTATGGGTTTAAGACTTCCTGTTTTGAGCTTCCCTGAAGACAGACCACTGACCATGATCGTGTGTGGCTTTGGTTCGTGCTTCGGCATTGGATAGCCCCAATCCTTTGGATCTGGGGCAGAAGCCACCTCATGGGGTGGTGGAGGAAGGGGAGACTGTCAGCTGGGTAGAGGGGAGTCACAAATCTCCTCCCCGGCTTGGCAATTACTCCCTCCCGAAGATGCCTGAAGCGGTGGTCAAAAATGGCCACCCTGAAAGGGAAGATGAGACTGGAATAAGATTGGGCAGGAGAGAGAAAAAGAAGTGAACAGCAGGAGGAACAGGACGATATAATTAAATGGAAGCTACCTTCAGGATTAACATTTCAAAGAATCTTTAAGAAAGGATTTACAGCAGCAAACAGAAAGGGGAACAAATAAGCTGTGAATTGCTTTTGATAGCATGGAGCTTTGAACAGGGAGAGGTAGAAGCTGGAGGAGAAAGCACCTAATTAACTTGGATAAGTATATTTTGTATGTATTTTGAATATTATTTTTTAATGATTTAGGTAATAAAATGTTAAACACTTAATGGGATTTAAAAAGGGAGATAATGAATATGTAACTTGGAGGTGGAGCACTTAAACTGATATTTTAGGAGGGAAACCAATTTATAGAAGGAGTGTTATTAATCAGAATTCAAGAGGACTATAAATATGTGACAGTTAAAAGTATTAAAGTATAACAATTATGAAGCTAATATATGTGAATTAAAATGAGATATGCATTGGGAATAATAGAATAAAATAGAAAATGTATAAAAGCATCATTAAGATAAGAAATTGAATACAAAAATTGAATATGTAACTATGGTCATATTTGTATGTATATGTGAAACCTGTAATCATGCTGTTCTCTAAAATGAGATGTTAAAAGGTGGAAAAATGAATAAAACTTGTTTAAAAAAAAGAATTCTGAGTTTAATTACAGACTTCAATTGTCATGGCACTGCAAAATAGGCAGCCATTTTTACATTTAAAAATCAATTAAATATGTGGCATATTCCACAGGCACATGCTGCTGAAGGTGCACCAAGTTTAGTGATTTGCCTTATCATTATCAAATTCTCAATTGTTAAGTCCAAATCCCTAATGAGATTCCAGAAACAGAACATAACAATGAATTAAAATTCTACTGTATATTATCTTTTCTTTATGCAGGATGAGACTGGAGAGATAAAATCCTTGTTGCTTTTATTCTTTACAGAGTATGTTGCAGCCAAAGAAAGGCTTGTTCGGAACAATAATTTTATTCCTTGAAACCCTATTAAAGTTATTGCCTCATATCACCTGGTATATTTTCATTGGTAAATATACTGTAGGGGACCCACTCCTTACTCACAAGAAATACCATTCAGAAAATTTAGTTATTGGTGGCATAACTTCTCAGATTTATTTATTTTTCAGCAAGATAACATTCACAAAGAAGCCTTCTAAAGGAATAGTTGATGATTTAATGTAATTATTTTTATTATGTAGATAAGTGATAACTGGATCTCCCTTCACAGTTATCTGATATATAAAAGTAAAGAGCAGAGTTGGCTCAAATGGGTTTACAGAGTTGGAAGGGACCTTGTAGGTCATCTGGTCTAACCCCCACCCATCCAAGCAGGAGATCCTACACTATTTCTGACATATGTCAATCCAGTCTTTTCTTGAAAGCTTCCATTGATGAAGTCCCCACAACTTCCGAAGGCAAGCTGTTCTATTGGTTGATTGCTCTCACTATCAGAAAATGTCTCCTTATTTTCAGGTTGAATCTCTCCTTGACCAGTTTCCATCCATTATTCTTTGTCTGGCTTTCAGGTGCTTTGGAAAACAGTTTGACCCCTTCCTCTCTGTGGCACCCCTCAAATATTGGAACATTGCTATCATGTCTCCCCTGGTCCTTCTCTTCACTAGATTAGCCATGCCCAATTCCTGCAACTATTCATCATATGTTTTGGCCTCCAATCCCCTAATCATCCTGGTTGCTTCTCTATGCATTTTTTCTAGGGTCTCAACATCTTTTTATAATGTGGTGACCAAAGCTGGGTGCAATATTCTAGGTGTGGCCTTACAAAGGCTTTATAGAATGGTATTAGTACCTCACTTGATCTTGATTGTATCCCTCTGTTAATGTGATTGAAACCATTTCAGTAAGAGATAATAACTTTAAAAGTACAGGAAGAAAAATATTACATAGGGTAATTATGAATTTCCTTGCCATTTTTTCCTGGAATTGTAATTGTTTAAATATTGGATTCCTAGTATTAATAGAATAAAAATGATTAGGTTGTGATACAATGGAAAAGATAAGAGTGGATGATAAAAATTATAAGTTATTCTACTAAACTTAAATCACTTTTTGCATTGCGCTATATCCCCATATAGGTGATGGCAAATTATAACTATGAAAGGAATTGACTTTTCTATCCAGTATTCTCTTCCAAGGAAAGTATTCCATCTATAGGTTTAAAAAACTTTATTTTCCTGTATTTTTGCATCAAAATTTAGCTCTCCATGTGAAATGCAGGTATATCTGATTCATATTTTTTCATCTCCAATATTGTTATGTTAAAATTGTGAACAAGGATAGGGAATTCAATTTGAGCATGGTGAATCTGAAACTATGAGGCTCTCAAATTAGTGATTTACATAGACTGATATTCAGAGAATGCTTTAGTTTCATTAAAACTCTATAGATTTTTCCCTCCTGTGCAGCAATAAAATCAGCTCTTCTGAATATGATTAAAAATATAAATCAGAACATAACAAAGCTCATATTTGGAATCAGAAGTATTGTAACAAAAGTAAAATTTATTAACAAATCTCATTTCAGAATTCATCCTCAGAATTTTCAGCATATCCTGGCCTTGGAATTTGCCATCAAAGAAATCAATGAAAATCTCAGGATATTACATAACATCACATTGGGCATACATGACTGTAATAGCTATTTTTTGGCAAGATGGATCTATCTGGCTTCTATGGAACTTCTCTCTTCAAAGGGAAAATTTATCCCAAACTACAAGTGTGATCTCAAGGACAATGTGTTAGCTGTTCTTGCTGGACCTAATGCTTTCATTTGTCAGTCTATGTCAAATATGCTGAGTATATACAAGATTCCACAGGTAAGATGTACTTCTAAAAGAAAGATGCACAGAAAAAGATCTGTGACCTGTATATAGAAAAGTGTTACATGAAGTGTGAACAAATAACAATGTAAAATTCTCTGAGAAATTTTCAAATTTAAAAGAAACAGACTATCAACTATGGCATGCATAAGTGCACAATCATGCCTATCATCCCTGTCCTATTGTCCCCATTTATTTGCACCTATTTCCTGTATTCTTACTCATGTTTATACTTATACCTATTATCTTGCAAGCAATTCACAAATCAAATAAATTAAATAAAAATTATCAAAGCAATAATTCTAATTAGATCTTACATTCTTATGGGAAACATTTTTTAAAAAAAAATCTGACCAATTCTAGTAAATTGATTTATACTTTGGAACTGCATAGAATAAACTCCTGGTGAAAATGTATGACTGAGAAGCATTTGTTGCAACATTTCATCGGTGTTGGTATAGATATAGGTATTATTCACTGTACCACACATGTGCTACTCAATTTTCAAAAGGTTTAAAAAGTTTTGGTGGTGTTGTTTTTTTTTTGTATCTGTGTGCTTTATGATTATTTTGTATCATCGGGATGGTGTTGATTCTTAGAGATCACATGGAACTCTATCTATAGAAATTTAAGAAAAGAATATTTTTAATATCCTCTTCAGAGCAGAAGGAGAAATCAGAATTTTTACTTTTGTACAATGATTACATCATAGGAATTGATTTTCATCAACAAAAATGGAAAAGGGCCTGAAGACCCTTCACATAATATATGAAGAATGGTTGCAGTAATTAGGTATTTCTATTCTAGTGAAAAGAAAGACCAGGGGTGACATGATGGCAGTGTTTCAATATTTGAGGGGTTGTCACAAAGAAAAGGGGATCAACCTCTTTAACAAGGCACTAAAAGGCAGGACAAGAAACAATGGATAGAAATTAAGCAAGGAGAGAAACAATCTAGAATTAAGGAGAAATTTCTTGAAAGTGAGAGCAATTAATCAGTAGAATGGCTTGCCTTCAGAACTTGTTGATTCTTCATTTTTTGAGATTTTTAAGAAGAGACTTGGCAGTCACTTGTCAGATAGGGTCTCTTGCCTGATCAAGGGCTTGGACTAGAACACCTCAAAGGTCCCTTCCAACTCTATTTTTCTGTCACTCTTTTATTCTGATTCTGAACTAATTATTTTTTATTCTTAGAAAGCAGCCTTTTATTTTATTTTTTTCTCTTAATAAGTTCTCTCTCATTGATTGCCATACCACATCCATCTGCTAAGTGTGTTTTGAATAATTGCTGATATTTGTTGATCATATCTATTGGATTTTACATATAATTTTTTCAGCTCACGTATGGCTCTGCTCCAGAGATATTTATTTATTTTATTTATTTATTTATTTGATTTGCAAATTGTTTACAAGATAATAAGTATAAGTGTATACATAGTTGTGAATACATGAAATGGGTACATATAAGAAAAATAAAAGAAGAATAAGAGAAACAATAGGACAGGGACGGTAGGCACGTTGGTGCGCTTTATGCACGCCCCTACAGACCTCTTAGGAAAGGGGTGAGGTCAATAGTAGACAGTCTAAGGTTAAAGTTTTTGGGGTTTGGGAAGAAACTACAGAGTCGGGTAGAGTATTCCAGACATTGACCACTCTATTGCTGAAGTCATATTTCCTGCAATCAAGTTTGGTGCGGTTAACATTGAGTTTGTATCTATTGTGTGCTCTTGTGTTGTTATGGTTGAAGCTGAAGTATTCATTGACAGGTAGGACATTGAAATGTATGATTTTATATACCATGCTTAAATCAGACCGAAGACGGCAGTAGTTGCAGGTTTTCTAGTTCTAGAATTTCAAGTCTGGTGGCATAAGGTATTCTACAACGAGTAGAGGAGTGGAGAACTCTTCTTGTGAAATATTTCTGGACTTTCTCAATTGTGCTAATATCAGATATGTAATGTGGGTTCCAGACTGATGAACTGTATTCGAGTATTGGTCTAGCAAATGTTTTGTATGCTCTGGTTAGTAGTGTGATATTACCAGAGAAAAGCTACGTAGGATTAGGTTAACAACTCTTAATACCTTTTTGGCTATGTAGTTGCAGTGGGCTCTAGCACTTAGATCATTAGAGGTGAGTATTCCAAGGTCCTTTACAGAGCTTGGGTCATCAACAAGATCTTGACTATTCAGCTTGTATTTTATTTTCTGATTTTTTTGCCAATATGTAAGACAGAGCATTTATTTGTTGAGATTTGAAGTTGCCATTTGTTTGACCATTCTGATACATAGTCAAGATCTTTTGTAGGGTAGCAGTATTGTCTGTGGTATTGAACAGCTTTACATCATCAGCGAAAAGAACACAATTGCTCTTAATATGATCACAGAGGTCATTTATGTAGAGTATGAAGAGAGTTGGTCCTAGAACACTGCCTTGGGGACACCACTATTGACAGGTACAGAATTTGATAGGACGCTCCCAATTTTGACCATTTGTTGTCTGTTTGCCAGGAATGCTTCTATCCAGTTATTCAGTTGTCCAGAGATACCATAGGATTTTACTTTTAGGAGTAGTTTGTCGTGTACCACTGAATCGAAGGCTTTACAGAAGTCTATGTAGATTGCGTCTATTGCTTTGCCCTGGTCGAGTTGTGTCGTCCATATGTTTTTGCAGTGTAAGAGTTGCAGATTACAGGATAGTTTTTTTCTGAAACCAAATTGTTTATTGGAGAGTAGGTTGTTTGTCTCTAAGTGGAGGATGATGGATTGGTTAATAATTGATTCCATGACTTTACAGGTGACGCAGCATAAGGAGATTGGTCTGTAATTTTCAACTAGGCTTGGGTCTCCCTTTTTGAAGATGGGGATGACTGTGGCTTGTGACCATAGGTTAGGCAAGGAGCTGGTCCTGAAAGATTTTTCAAAGATTATGCTTAGAGGTTTGGCTATGGCAGTGGATAGCTTTTTTAAGAAGTAGGCACATATTCCATCCGGTCCAATAGATAGAGATGGTTTTAGATTGCGTAGTGCTTTTTCAACATTGTCTTCTGTAAAATCGATATGTATTAGATCATTGTTGTTATCTGTGGTACGGCTAGGAAATACTGGGCATGATCCATTGCTGTTTACAAATACTGAGCCGAAGAATATGTTAAAGAGGTTGGCTTTAATGGTGTCGTCGTTGCAGTCTTTACCATCAGGTCCTATCAAGGGTGGGATGGACCTTGAGTCTTTTAGTTTGTTGTTTATAAAATTGTAAAAAGCACGGGTGGAATTGGTGCTTAGAAGGTTTTCTTCTTGTTTAATGTGATAATTGGTGCATTCGGTCTTTATCTGGTGGCATAAATTTTTGTATCGGCTTTTGAAATTGGCAACGTGACCAGATTTGTTTTTCCGCCAGAGTGATCTCTTTTTGGATTGAAGTTTCCTTATTGTTATGGGTAATCTGCTTTTTTTGTTTTGTTTTGGGAGTTGTTGTTGGTACATATAGTTTGATGACTCTTTTGACTTCAAGTAAAAATATGTTGTAATAGTCTTCAACAGTATTGCATCCAGTGAATAGAGATTGCCAATCAAGGGATGAGAGATCGTTGTCTATAAGATCATAGTTGCCTTTTTTGAAGTTACAATTGGGGATTACATCATTGTGGTGATTTTTGTGTGGGCGTATGTTGAGACAAAAGTAAATCATATTGTGGTCACTGCTGGAAAAGGGTTCTTTAGTTTGTATTCCGTAAATTAAATTCAAACTATTGCAGAAGATGAGATTGAGGCAGTTGTTTAGTCTAGTGTTGTTGGTTACTAGTTGTTCCAGTCCCAGATTTGTAATAGCATTGTAGAAGGTTGTGTGTATGATTTCAGTTGTACATTCATTTAGGGTCCAGTCAATATGAGGTAGATTGAAATCACCAAGAAAATAAAAGGGTATGGGCAGGATGCAGCCCATGTTAGTAATGTATTTAGCTTGTTTACATGTTCGATGTCATAATCAGGTGCTCTGTAACATAGTAAGAGTCGAATTGTGATATTTAAGGATAGTTCACAGATGATGGTCTCAGGAAGAGCAAGCTCCTGGGTAACTTGGATATTTTTTAGATGTAAGGACATTTTATAGAAGATAGCAACACCACCTCCTCTACGAATTTCACGATCTGATCGGTAAACATGGTAGTCCCTTACTGTGGTAATGGAGTCAGGGAGAGATGCATTGAGCCATGTTTCACAGACAAATATAATGTCAAATTTAGCCATATTTAGTAGGAGGAAAAATTCAGGTATTTTATTCACGAGGCTTCTTGCATTGAGTAGTTTGCATTTAAGGCCAGTAGTAGTTGGAATTGAGGTAGTTAGGGGCGTGCATGCCTAGTCTTGGGTGATGGTGGATCGGTTGAGGTAGGGTTGTGGTTGAGGGTTAAAGCCGAGTTGCGGGTTGTCATAGATGTCATGCTTTCTTGCATGAGACATTTCCAAATGAAGATCTTCAAATTAAGGGGACAATCCAACTGCTGCTCTATTTCCAGTGGATATGGATTGGGCTGATTGTCCAAAGTACTGATAAACAAGATAGGTTTTGACAGAATAGACTTGCTCTATTTTCTCAGGAAGGTATTTGCTTTGACTTCGTGGAAGAGTTACCCAAAGGATCTGTTTCCAATGAAGTTGTAGATACACTTACACACTATATAAAAGTTTACAATGTTATCATGAGGAACAGGGCCAATGTTGTGATCATCTATTGTGAAAACCAGGAAACAGCTGTATTGAGAATGTTGCCCTATATTTCAGAATTTGAATACAATGTAGTGAAGAGAAAAGACAAAATCTGAATAATGCTAGCCCAAATGGAGTTCTCATCACTCCATTTTCAAAGATTTCAGAGTATGGATTTCATCCATGGTTCTCTGTCTTTTCAAGTTTCTTCAAAAGATCTCTTAGAATTCAAGAGATTTCTTCAGATGAGAAAAGTTACTCTTACCGAGGAAGACAGTTTGATAAGGATATTTTGGGAAAGTACATTTCAATGTTCTTTCTCCAATGCCGTGTTAGAGGAGGATGCTATGAATGAATGCACAGGTGAAGAGCAACTGGAGACCCTTCTTCAATCAGTATTTGACACCAGGATGACTGGTCAGAGTTACAGTGTCTACAATGCTGTCCATGCTCTGGCACATGCTTTGCAAGCCATGCTTTCCTCCCAGCACAAATGGATATTAACCAGAAAAAATTCCAATGTGAGAATTTTGAATAAGAATGTATGGCAGGTAAGAGGGGAATTAATTTCCATTCCATATTAAGTAGGAACAATATAATTCCACTGTTATGAATGGACTACAAAGGAGGAGAAAGGAAAAGGCAGTCAGTGGGAAGGAAGAGAAAGATGACTTTGAGAAGAAATTACAAATGGAATGCAATAAAAGTGAGAATTGTCTTGATTCTATTTGGAAACTCAAAATGAATAATGAATAACATTTGGCAACTCAAAATTAACTGTTTGCTAAAGTGGTTATGAACCACTTTGTCTTGATCCTTAAATATATAGCCTGATTTAAAACACACTGGAAAGATTCCCCTTTTCCCAGTGTTAATGTCCCGCTCCTCTCTTTTCCCTTCCTTTTATTATTATTAATATCTCTTGCAATTCTGAAGAAACATTTAGCTATCATTAATCCAGTGGTGAGATTGAAATAACTTAACAACCAGTTCTCTGGCTGGATAGGCATGGCCAATTGGTCATGTGACTGGGTGGGTGACATTACTCATCACACCCAGCCCCACCTCTCGGCCACCCACCTCAAAAGGCAGAGGTAGAATTCAGCCGGCTGGGGCTAATCCCTCCACTGGTTGGCTCTGCCCATTTTTGGCCTACTTTTGCCTGTTTTGGGGGGCATTTTCAGGCCATTTTTGGGCTGAAATAGCTGAAAAACAGACCAAAAAAACACCCCAAAACACCTGAAAAACAGCCAAAAAACCTGTCCTGAAAATGACCTGAAAAATGGCCTGGAAAGCAGCCCAGAAAACAGCCCGAAAAATGAGTGGGGGTGGGACCAGCCAGTGGTGTAATTTACCAGTTTGCCGAACTGTACAAAACCTTAACTACCGGCTCTCCTGAACCAGTGCAAACTGGCATCAACCTACCTTTGCATTAATCTGTATTTGATTAACTTTGTATATTTTTACCATTTTTATTTAATCTTCTTTAGCTTCATAAGCACCTGAGAACTGTTTCATTTAACAACAGTGCTGGAGAAAATATTTTCTTTGATCAAAATGGGAAAATAGCAACTGGCTTTGATGTAATCAACTGGGTCACTTTCCCCAACCAATCCTTCCATCGAGTCAAAGTTGGGAAAGTAGATCCATTTCCCCCCCCCAAACAAGCTATTGTCGATTTCTGCAGAGATTATTACCTGGCCCACTATGTTTAAAAAGGTAGGCTCTGCATTTATCTCAGAATATATGAAATGGTTATCTCTTTATTTATATCCACTTCAGTTTTCCGACAATTTTCCTCTAATAGTTGTGAATGTGTCCTAATAGTTGTGAATGTGTCTACACTAAGTTATGGAATATATCCTACTGTCCAAATGAACGAGGAATAAAAGAACTTGGAAAAAAAGTACTCAAAATACTTTTATTTTCACCGCATGAAAATTAGGGGGTGGGAGACAGTCAAACTGCCATACTTATAAACTACATATTCCATACTATTTATCAAGAACCATGCTATTGATTAAGAAATCAAATACAATTCCCTATTCAAGACACTTATGGTATATTTTGATACTAAAATTAAGACAATTGCACAGATATTTTGAAATGCCCTATATATCTCCATAATAAAATGAAGTTAATATCTCTTCTAATCTTAATTCAGAAACATTCAATAAATTCAGACTGGTCACAACAGGGAATGATGCACTTCCTATTAAATGAGAATGCAGCGTCTCTTAGAAGAAACCCAGATCTAGACAATAACTATCAGAGCTGAAGATGATATAAGCATATGTAGTTACTGCTGTGTAATTTTTTGTTTTGGCATATCATTCTTTTAATTTTATTTTGGTCTACAACTGTAAATCTTTCACAAATATAAATAAATATAGGTTCCTATATACACATCACATGATAAGTGTTCAGCCTATTTGCTTGTACTTCTGAAATAAGGAAATGTATTGAAAATCATAATATTACTCTCATTTTAAACCTTGTAATCCCTTAATTCAGGATAAAGTCAGGGTGATTGGAAAAAGCTGAGCATTTACTAGGAAGATGCCTTCTTGATGCAACACAGAGTTCACAGCAGATTTTTTTTCCTTTGCACCCTAGGAGACAAACATCTGCCACTATCTAGGATTGCACTCTTAAACTTCTGAGTTCAAAGCAAGCTTCTTCACCACTAGGCGACAATGCTAATCTAGTGAAAATCATAATATTATGTACTATTAACACAGACTATTAGTGAAATGTAGTGACAACCATAACTATTCTTACCAATATTTTTGATTCCAATTCTAAGAATGATGGCATTCTTAGATTAAGAATATTAAATAGAAAATTTATTTTCAGAGCAACCTCTACAACTTTGGAAATGCCAAGTGAATAATATATTCATTCCATATCTGAAATATAGCAAAACTTGTGGTATCTGTGTATCTGAAATGCAGAATTTTCTAAATATTAAGGAACAATTTCTGAATATTCCATCATTAATTTTCAACAGGTGCAACCCATTTCTGCATGCAATGATCATTGTTTTTCAGGTTACAGTAAGGTCAAAATAGAAGGGAAACCATTTTGCTGCTACAATTGCCTCCAGTGTCCAGAATGGAAGATCTCAAATAAGGCAGATAAGAAATTTCATAAAAAGAAAATCCTAATACATTTTTCAGAAATCAAATCATATGTTTAACAAGTTGTTCATAATTTGAGATAGATAGGGACTACTATTTGAAAACAAAAAGCTTTTCAGGTACTGATGAAAAGATGATTAAAAAATTGTATGGATATCTATTAGAAATTAAACTAGAAGAACAAGTTAAAGACACTATGATTGCTTGTAACTGTTTTTAGTGCTATCTTTTCTGTAGCCATTTCTTGTATATTGGGGAAAACAACCATTGTTGTTCTTGCTTTCATGGCTACCAAGCCAGGCTCCAAATGAGGAAATGGGTAGGGAAAAGGCTAGCTTACACTATTGTCTTGTCTTGCTCCCTGGTACAAGTCACCATTTGTAGTGTGTGGCTAGCAATTTCTCCTCCATTCCCAGATTCAGACACATACTCTATATCTGAAGAAATTGTTCTGGAATGTAATGAAGGTTCATCCATCATGTTTTATACTGTCCTTGGTTTTATGGGGTTCTTTACTGTTATCAGTTTCATGGTGGCTTTCCTGGCTAGGAAGCTGCCTGATAGTTTCAATGAAGCCAAATTTATCACCTTCAGCATGTTGGTTTTTTGTAGTGTCTGGATATCCTTTGTTCCCAGCTATCTGAGCACTAAGGGGAAATATATGGTGGCAGTAGAGATATTTTCCATTTTGGCTTCTGCAGCTGGTTTACTGGGTTGTATCTTTGCCCCTAAATGCTACATTATTATTCTGAGGCCTGATTTGAACAGAAAGGAGCCAGCTGATAAAGAAACAAAATTGACTCCAGTGCCTTATAATTTCTCCAAATTGTGATAGAAACTTAATTTGTCTCATTAAGAGTCACTCAATAATCACTCACATAGGTCATAGATTTTTTTGGTAATAGGTAAACATTTAAAAGAGACTTGAATGGATTAGGGAAAAGCTTACATATTTGAGTATTTATAGGGATAGCTTTAAGGATTGTGTTTAATCAGAAATTGAATATATCAATTCAATGTAAGAATACAAAGAAATGCAACTAATAAACCAATTGTAAGCAACAGCAGGAAATGTCCAAAAAAGTGTGTTTATGTACATATATTTCTATATATCTCTCTGTGCATACATAAAATGTTTGTCTTTCTGGACATGTATACACACACACAGGCGTGGGATTCTACCGGTTCGGTCCGGTTCTATAGAACTGATTGTTATTGTTCCCGGTAGTTTGGAGAACCGGTATATCAGGCCTTTGGCTTGCCCTGCCCCTCTCTGCCTACTTCTCTGCTGCCTGCCCGTCAGTCCTTATCACACATGTGCAGGATTGCACACATGCACAACATTGCAGCCTGCTCTTGAGCACCCACCAGGCCAGCCATTGCTGCCTGCCTTCCACTGCGGCCCTGCCTTTACTCACCTCCCTGGGTGAGTGAGGCTCTGCAAGCCCTGATTGCCTTCCCCCACACTTGTCTTTTGCTCCCACTGCTGGTTGCCTTTCCTCCCCCACTTGCCTTTGCTGCTACCACTGGTTGCCTTCCCCTCCACTTGCCTTTTGGTGCTGCCGATCACCTTTCCCTCCCCCACTTGCCTTTTGCTGTCATCGGCAGTTGCGTTTCCCCCACCACTTGCCTTCCACTGAGGAACATGTGAAGAGGCTTGTATAATATCTGGCCAGATCAGTAGCTGCTTCTCTCACTTGCTGCTGCACAGCGGAAAGCTTCCAAATCCCCTCTCTCCCATTAGAAATGGCTCCCAGGAAAACAGAGAAGCAAGCCAGGTTGAATCTTGCTTCTCTCTGCTTGTCTGGGAGTTGTTTCTGATGGGGGAGGATTTGGAAGCTTTCTGCTGTTTCAAGAAACTTTTACTCTCCCAAAAACAGCAGCAGGTGATAGAATAGAAGCAGGCTGCTAACCTGGCTTGAGTTTCCAAGTGTTCCTTCCTGCTGCTGTTGATGGGATGCAAGAGTTTCCCAGTACAGTGAAAAGCTTCCAAATCCCCCCTCCCATTAGAAATGGTTCCTGAGCAAGCAGAGAAGCAAGCCAGGTTGAATCCTGCTTCTCTCTGCTTGCCTGGGAGCTGTTTCCAATTGGAGGATTTGGAAGCTTCTGCTGTGTTGGGAAACTTTTGCTCTCCCAAAAACAGCAGCAGGAAAGAACACATGGAGACGATCATGTCAGCAAGGCCCCACTTGATCGAGTCTATATCAGCTGATGGTGGATGTGGAGAGCAGAGCCTGGAAACCCCTATGCACCATGTGTGTAGCTGCATGGATGGTGGGGGCAGACACAGACTGGTCCCGGAAGCACCAATGCTGCTGGAATCGCCATTGCCACCTCACTGCTGTTGCATCCCCCAACCCCTGCAGGTATGGTGAATGTGAACCTCAGGACAGATGACCACCTCAACTGCTGCTCCCACTGACTGTTTTCCTTGCCAAGAGTGGAGGTGACAGAGAAAGAGAGAGCAGCCCACTTGATACAGGGAAAAGTCACGTGTCTCTCCATATTCCTCTCGCCCGAGTAGCATCTTTAAACTTAGCATGCTTCACAAATGAGGAGGAGGGACAAGGCTGCTCATGGATAAAGCAATATGGGGAGAGGAGATACAACTTTTCTCCACACTGAGCTGCTCTTGCCAGTGACTCCAGACTGTTTTGCCAAGCTAAGACTAGATCAGGGTCCCCAAACTTGCTGGCTGGAGAATTCTGGGAGTTGAAGTCCACAAGGCTTAAAGATGACAAGTTTGGGGACCTCTGGACTAGATTATCAAGGAAGAGAGGAACATGCAGCAGATGCCTAGCAAAATTTAGTAATACTGCATATTGGCTGTTTACATTGAAATTGGGTGCAAGATAGTGATGGTAGGTAAATTATTGGGCAGTTTAGTTTGGTATTTATTTCAGTAGGCTGATTTTAGAAAGCTAAACAGGATCAGACCTGGTAAGTATTTGGCTGGAAAGCCAACACAAAATAGGGTGGTGGGGAGGAATGGGGCTGGGAAGGAAAAAAGGTAGATAGGATAAGATAACTTTTATTGTCATTTTTTTACTGTAAGTACACTGGCACACATTAAAAGTGAAATATATGTACTATCCATACATATACATAACACACACATACAAATGTTACAAACACACACACATAAAATCATTGCCCATTTTGAATATATAGCGGAAAGGAAGAAAGAATATTGGATACATATACACAAATGTGTATGAAAAAAACTGCAAAGAAATAGGATTATAAAAAAGAGCTTCCAATCTAGCAGTTGTAGATGAGAAAGAGAAATGAGAAACAGAGAGAGAGAGAGAAAGAGAAAGAGAGATGAGAAAGAAAGAAAGAAAGAAAGAAAGAAAGAAAGAAAGAAAGAAAGAAAGAAAGAAAGAAAGAAAGAAAGAAAGAAAGAAAGAAAGTGGTATATGCCAACTTGCTTATCATCTGCTACTTTCAGTTCCCCTTTTTCTCTGTGTCCCAGACATTCATGATCCAAAATAGCTCTAAATTTTGATTGTCCAGCAAATATATGCTTTTTGCAGAAGTAGCAGATAGCAAACATATTGCTGTGCCTGCAAAGTCAGATCAGCAGATTGCAAGTATTTTGCCATGCTTCCAAAATCAGCTCCGGTGGCATTATTATAAATACTTAATTTAAGGCTTTCAATAAGCAGAAGCCTATACTAACTTTAAAGCCTAGTTGCTTTCTTCTCACACCTCAGAATTTCATCCCCAAATTTCTAATATATATCATATCATATTATATTATATTATGATGATGTATATATTTTAACACTTTGGACATCTAGAAAACACACTGATATAGAAATGTAATTTGTGATACAAAACAATAAAAATATTTAATAAACAATATTATATCTTCATTATGGATAGCATGCATACCATTTCAGTAAATTTTGCTGATGTGTAATTTTTTGTTATGCAGAAGAAAGTAACAGAACGGGAAATAAAATCAAAACTAGCCTTTCTTCCCTCTTAACTTCCAAAATCATTGAACTTTTCCACAATTTCACAACAAATGATAAAATATTTTTAAGTCTTTGTCACATATCCAAGCAATATTAATATAATTGGGATTCAATTTGCCAATCATACCTGGGATAATATGGTAATAGATACCACCAGGAGTTGGATCCAACCAGTTTAACTACTGGTTCAGTGATTTATGATTTGCTTCCCTGCATGCTGCACGCGTGTGTAAATCTTCGTCAGCTTGCTGCCTGGATAGCTGAGCAGCGCTGTGTGCAAGGAAGCAGCATTTGAAAAGCACCTTTTTCCTGCTCTTTCAACCGCATCTGTGCCTTGCAAGGCAGCTGAAGTTGAAAAACCAGGATATGAAGATCAGGTAAGAGCCCGGGCAGGCAGGTGGGCCAAAACAGCAGCAGACATAGAACCGGTTCTATTTCTGCTGCTCTTCAGAACTACCAGTTGTACAGAGCCAGATAGAACCAGTAGAATCCCACCCCTGGATACCACTGTTATCTACTTTTGAAATTTACAGTAAAACTCAGCCATTCATTGATATTTCCCTTGCTGCATATCAATTGTCGGTTGTATCCTAGGTATCAAACATACACTTTTGATGAGATTTGATGAAACATACATTTCTTTTTCAGAAATTCATAAATAAAGTTTAATGAATGTCTACAGTTCTGCTTCACAATATTTTCAAATTCTGTTATTTGGCTCCTATGTGCAAGATAGCTGGCCCACTCAATGTCTTATTTGAGTTCCGGTTTGCAGCGCTTCGGCGGCAGGCAGGAATCCGCAATCGTGCATGGTTTCTGCCTGCGCTCGCTGCTGGAGTGCCCCGAGCCAGCCGGCTTCAGGACTAAGCCACCCCATAGAGGTGGTGAAGACAGGGGAGACCTGGCAGGGTCGAGGGGAATCGCACCTCTCCTCCTCAGCTGGTTAAACTCCCTTTTCCGAAGGCAGTAAGAATGGCGGTCAGAAATGGCCGCCTCAAAGAAGCACTCAGCTGGAAAAGAAAGTGCAGGAGGAAGTTAAGAAGTGAAAGTTTTGGCTGACCAGGATAAGAAGCAACAACCAAGGTATCCTGGAATTTAAATTTTTAAAAAAGATACATCGTTCCCAAGGAAGATTCGGAAGCAGCGAATGAAAGTGAAAAGGGAAATATTTTTTTTTTCCACTCTCCTTCCTAACGTTGACTGCAAACAGAAATGAATGAGAAATTGGAAAAACCCACTTTGGCATCAATAGGTAATTAAACTGGATAATTAAATGTCAAGGGAATAATAAGAATTTCTGAACACTAAAAAACAAAACAAAACACTTTTTTCCTTGCTGTAAGTGGGAAGGGAGAGGAAAAGAATAAGAGTAGGATTCGGAAGGAGGAGACTGCCTAGAATTTAAAAGAATCTGTTTAAATCCTAACAAGACTTCTAAAAGATACATTTTAACTGGAATTTTGTAACTAAACAGTAACCCCAGGAAGAGAAAGTGAAAAAGAAGAAAGTGTCAAAAGAAACAGCTTGTGTGTATCTGTATTGCTTGGTGACTTTGGGACTTTTGGAAATTATATTTGAATGACTAAAAACACTTGGGTGGTTGTTTGAAAAAAAATTTCTTTTACAATGGCATCTCTTGTGGATGAACTGAAAACAGAATTTAAAAAATACAAAGAAGAGGAACAAGAAGGGAAGGACTCTCTTGGCTCTCTTTTTCAATTCTTAGAAATGGCGATCTGTACCTACGAGACACTACAAGAAAGAACTATGCAAGAGGATTGGGACAAAGAAGAAGCCATCTTTAACGAACAAGTAACTTTACTTGGGGAAGAAAGGGGAAAGGAGGGAAAGAAAATGGAGACTTTAAGATCTAAAAAAAACAACCAAAAAAGGGAAAAATAAGGTGAAAAGTAGATATAATGTTAGAAAGCAACAGAAAGGGGAATACAGAAGAGAGAAATGGAGGTGGAGAGACAAGGGGTAAAAGGGCAGAGAGAAGAAGCAAGGGAGTAAGGAAGGGAAGATAAACTTCAAATGTGTGGAGCAAGATGTAAAGAAACAGGACTTATTTAGAGATAATGGGTAAAAACTTAACTGAAAAGTGATTCTGCAAAGATACATAAGATTGTATTGTTATATTTGTATTAGAAATAATGTTAGAAAATTGGAAACAACATGTGATTAAAAGTGAGATAAAATATTCAGTGTAATTCAGTGAAACTTTTGTGAACAAAAGAAAGGAAATGAAATAAATGAGAGAATTGAATTAAGAAGGAATGGGAACATTTTAATGACACAATGTTTTAAAATACCAGTGAAGTGGGGGAAATAATTATGGAAAGTTTATAAGTGTTCCCATAGAAGTATGATACTTATTTGAAAAGTAATGTGTAAAATGTTTAAGATTTAAATGAATATTAATATTAATGATAGATTTGAATTGGTATGGATTGTTGTTTTAATTATATTATATATTTATAATTTTTTTCTCTTTTTAAAATATAGTGTGTAGTTTTAGAATGTACTAAGCAGAATCCAAATGGAAGTTATGTATTATACTAAGTGTTATAAATTTAGGGGAAAGAGATAAAGGCGTCATACTCCAATCAGTTATTACAGGAGAAATTTTGTTTAATGAGAAAAGATAATAGACAGCTGGAAACAGGACAGACAAAGAATATAAGTATAATGATTTGAACTGAGATGAGATAAATAAAATAAAACTAAGAAAGTTAAAAGAGGAAAGAAGCTGTATAGAAAATGTAGAATGGCAATAAGATATGGAATGGTATATAAAATGAGCATGAATTTGAATTTGTGTCTGTACGAAGAGATGTAACCCGGGATCAAGCTGCTTTCAAAAAAAGATGTTTTATGTTTTTATGTTTTATGTTTTGTTTGTTTGTGTTTGTTTTTGAAAATCAATAAAATTTGTTATAAAAAATAAAAATAAAATAATGTCTTATTTATTGAAACACCTGCCTTCCAGAATAAAGATCCCTCTAGAGATCATTCAGAACAAAGATCCTTCTAGAGATCCATTCAGGGTTGCTTTGTGACAATAAGTATGTGAAAACATGGGGGTATTATTTTGAGTAACTCATGTCCCTCCTGGTTAGCCAAGACTTCATGGTAGATAACATGTGATTAGGTTCAGATAGTGGGAAATGTAATATTTGAAGCATGGATGGTCCCACTGAGGCAAGAAACCAAGAATGAACCCAATCATATTTGATAATTTTTTCTCTGGATTCAATTTTCCTTTTTAGGAAAAGTTTGTGGTGTAACCATGCTGTAACCTCAGGAAATTCTAGAAGAAATAGATTACTTAGATTCTTTTCAGTGAGTTTTCCGACTTTGGCATGGAACTGAATTGATCATGTCTATTGATGATCTCTGGTGGGAGCAGGATAGAGGTGGTACATACATTTCAGCTTTCCTTGATGCCTTACAACTTTTAATACCAAGAATCATGGTATCTTTCTGGACTAGCTCAGGTGGTTAGGAGTAGAGGAGTCAATGATGCTATGGTTGTCACTGAAATCACAAATGACCAGAGTCAAACTATCTTACTTTCGATTAATTATGTAAAGAACCAACTCTCTGTAGAAGTGTTTAATGGTGGGAAAGGTGGAAGGAAAAATAAGAAGAGGCCAATCAATAGTAAGATGGATGGATACACATACAATGGTGATGAGTGCTCTCTTGGGAGAATGGGAAAGAATAGTTTTGAGATAGATTGTTATGGACAAGATCTATTGGTATGTTCACTAGGAGTCAAACATGATATTCAAGGCACATATAATTATTTTTATTTTTAAATAAAAATATTCATTCAATTTTTTTATCCCATAGTTTCACAAAAATAGCCACTGTTGATTTTTGGAAAACATGCCAAGTATTCTTCAGTTACATCATAGCAACACCTTTCCCAAGCATATAGAATAGAATAGAATAGAATAGAATAGAATAGAATAGAATAGAATAGAATAGAATAGAATAGAATAGAATAGAATAGAATAGAATTCTTTATTGGCCAAGTGTGATTGGACACCCAAGGAATTTGTCTTGGTGCAAATAGTATACATAAAAGATACTTTTATCAAGAGTCAAGAATCATAAGGTACAATATAATAATTATCTTCCTGCCATTATGAAAATTCCCATAATTATTTCAAATCCCTCTGGAGACATAAAGAACAGAACAAAACAATGAAATGAAACTGTTGGATATCAATGTTAACATCTTTTTTTTTCTATCTTGAAATGCAAGTGGAGAATCTAAACCTTTTTCAGTCTGATTCTCTATTTGCTACATTTAACCCCAAGGAACGTCTGTTCTCCAAAATGATTCTGTTCCTTCCAACTTTATTAATGTTGTTGCCTTGGATTACACATTATATTCCTCTCAGTAAATGCATTGTGGGAGACCCAGTCCTTATTAAGCACAAGAAATATTATTCAGAAGTTCTGGTTATTGGTGGAATTACTTCTCAAATTTCCATTTTTTCCAGCTCCATAACATTCATAAGGAATCCATCAGAAGAAAAAAATTATGATTTCATGTAATTATTACTTATTAATTTTTATTACAAAAAAAAAAGAAAAGAAATAAGAACTAACATAAAGAAAAGAGATAAAGAGAGACAAAGAACAAAGAAAAAGCAAAGGGGAAGAATAAAAAGAAATAGAAAGAAGAAGCTTCCAAATTTCCTTAGAGCAATTATAGGTACAAATATAAAGTTACCTCTTGATTCATGTTGTTATTTTTTAAAAGGAGTAAAAAGAGGGGAATACAGGATATTTATTCTGGCAAGATATCTTCTATAAAAAGTCCTTACATCTAAAAAACATCCAAGTTACCCAAGAGCTTGCTCTTCCTGAGACCATTGTCTGTGAACTGGACTGCCATTTGTCAGAAATGGTGTAGGGTCTCCCACTTGGGCAGGGGTTTGGACTAGATGAGCTAAAAGGTCCCTTCCAACTCTGATTATCTGTTATCTGTTAACTGTCCTTAAATATCACATTTCGATTCTTATTATGTTATGAGTCCCTGATTATGACATCGAACATATAAACAAGCTAAATTCACTACTAACATGGGCAACATCCTGCCCAAACACTTTTATCTTTCTTGGTGACTTCAATCTACCACACATTAACTGGACCCTAAACGAATGTAAAACTGAATCCATACATGCAACCTTCTACGATGCTGTAACAAACCTGGGACTGGAACAACTAGTAACCAACAATACTAGACTTAACAACTGCCTCGATCTCATCTTCTGCAATAGTTTGAATTCAATTTATGGAATACAAATTAAACAACCCTTTTCCAAAAGAGACCCAGCATGATAGATGTTTGTCTCAACATACATCCACACAAAAATCAACACAATGATGTGATCCCCAATTATAACTTCAAAAAAGGCAACTATGATCTTATAGACAACGATCTCTCATCCCTGCATTGGCAATTTCTATTCACTGGATGAAATACTGTTGAAGACCATTACAAGATATTTTTACTTTAAGTCAAAAGAGTCATCAAACTATATGTACCAATAACAACTCCCAAAACCAAAACCAAAAACAAAAAACAGATGACCCATAACAATAAGGAAGCTTCAGTCCAAAAACAGATCACTTTGGTGGCAACTATGATCTTATAGACAACGATCTCTCATCCCTGCATTGGCAATTTCTATTCACTGGATGAAATACTGTTGAAGACCATTACAACATATTTTTACTTGAAGTCAAAAGAGTCATCAAACTATATGTACCAATAACAACTCCCAAAACCAAAAAAACCAGATGACCCATAACAATAAGGAAGCTTCAATCCAAAAACAGATCACTTTGGTGGGGAAAAAAAATCTGGTCACGTTCCCATTTTCAAAAGCTGATATAAAAATTTATGCTACCAGATAAAGACTGAATGCACCAATTATCACATTAAAGAAGAGGAAAACCTTCTATGCAAAAATTCCATCCGTGCTTTCTACAATTTTGTAAACAATAAACTAAAAGACTCAAGGTCCACTCCATCCCTGGAAGGACCTAATGGTAAAGACTGCAATGATGACAACATTAAAGCCAACCTCTTTAATACATTCTTTGGCTCAGTATTTGTAAACAGCAATGGATAATGCCCAGTATTTCCTAGTTGAACCACAAACAACTACAATGATCTAATACATATTGATTTTGCAGAAGACAATATTGAAAAAGCACTATGCAATCTAAAACCATCTCTATCTATTGGACTGGATGGAAGATGTGCCTACTTCTTAAAAAAGCTATCCACTGCCATAGCAGAACTTCTAAGCATAATCTTTGAAAAATCTTTCACAACCAGCTCCTTGCCAAAACTATGGTCACAAGCCACGGTCATCCCCATCTTCAAAAAGGGAAACCCCAGCCAAGTTGAAAATTACAGACCAATCTCTTTATACTGCATCACCTGTAAAGTAATGGAATCAATTATTAACCAATCTTAGAGACAAACAAGCTACTCTCTAATAAGCAATTTGGTTTCCAGAAAAAAACTATCCTGCAATCTGCAACTCTTACATTGCAAAAACATATTGACTACAAAACTCGATCATGGCAAAGCAATAGATGCAATCTTCATCGACCTCTGTAAAGCCTTTGATTCAGTGGTACATGACAAACTACTCATAAAACTAAAATCTTATAGTATCTCTGGACACCTACATAACTGGATAGAAGCATTCCTGACAAACAGACAACAAATGGTCAAAATTGGGAGCGTCCTATCAAATTCTGTACCTGTCATCAGTGGTGTCCCCCAAGGCAGTGTTCTAGGACCAACTCTCTTCATACTCTACATAAATGACCTATGTGATCATATTAAGAGCAACTGCGTTCTCTTCGCTGATGATATAAAGCTGTTCAACACCACAGACAATACTGCTATCCTTCGCAAAGACCTCGACTATGTATCAGAATGGTCAAACAAAAGGCAACTTCAAATCTCAACAAATAAATGCTCTGTCTTTCATATTGGCAAAAAATAATAATAATCAGAAAATAAAATACAGGCTGAATAGTCAAGACCTTGTTGATGATCCACAATCTGTCAAGGATCTTGGAGTACTCATCTCTAATGATCTAAGTGCTAGAGCCCACTGTAACTACATAGCCAAAAAGGCATTAAAAGTTGTTAACCTAATCTTACGTAGCTTTTGCTCTGGTAATATTACACTACTAACTAGAGCATACAAAGCATTTGCTAGACCAATACTCGAATACAGCTCATCAGTCTGGAACCCATATTACGTATCTGATATTAACACAGTTGAGAAAGTTCAGAAATATTTCACAAGAAGAGTTCTCTACTCCTCTAATCGTTGTAGAATGCCTTATGCCACCAGGTTTGAAATTGTAGACCTAGAAAACCTAGAACTATGCTGCCTTTGGTCCGATCTAAGTATAGTATATAAAATCATACATTGCAATGTCCTACGTGTCAATGAACACTTCAGCTTCAACCATAACTATACAAGAGCAAACAATAGATACAAACTCAAGGTTAATTGCACCAAATTTGGTTGCAAGAAATACGACTTCAGCAACAGAGTGGTCAATGTCTGGAATACTCTACCTGATTCTGTGGTTTCTTCCCCAAACCCCAAAAACTTTAATCTTAGACTGTCTACTATTGACCTCACCCCTTTCCTAAGATGTCTGTAGGGGCGTGCAAAAGCTCACCAATGTGCCTACCGTCCCTGTCCTATTGTTTCTTTTATTTTTCTTGTATGTATCCATGTATTCATAGCTATGTTTTTACTTATATCTATTATCTTGTGACCAATTGACAAACCAAATAAAATAAAAAAATAAAAATAAATAATATTAAAAAATAAAAATAAATAAAATAAAAAAATAAAAATAAATAAAATAAAATAAAAATAACCAGGGGAGACATGATAGCAGTTTTCCAATATTTGAGGAGCTGCCACAAAGATGAAGGGGTCAAGCTATTTTCTAAAGCACCTGTAAGCCAGGGATGGAACAATGGATGGAAACTGAACAAGGAGAAATTTAACCTGGAAATAAAGAGAAACTTTCTAACAGTGAGAACCAATGGAACAGATTGCTCTCAGAGTTGTGGGAGTGCCATGCCTGGAGGCTTTCAGGAAGAGATTGTACTGCCATTTGTCAGAAATGGTGTAAGGTCTCCTATTTGGGCAGGAGATTGGACTAGATGACCTACAAGGTTTCTTCCAACTCTGATTATCTGTTATTTATTATTTCCCAAAGCACCAGAAATGATGGATTCAAACTAATCAAAGAGAGAAGCAACCTGGAATTAAGGAGAAACTTCCTAACCATGAGGACAACCAGTGGAGCAGCTTGCCTTCAGAAGTTGTGGATGCCTCATCACTGGAGGTTTTTAGGAAGAGACTGGACAGTCATTTGTTTTGAATAATATAGGGTCTTCCACTTGAGCAGGGGATTGGACTTCAAGACCTCCAAGATTCATTCTAGCTCTATTCTGATTGACTGATCAATAGTCAGGAGTCCAGGAAAAATCTCCATTTAGAGACTCTCACACCCTCAAACAAATGGTCATCTAACCCAGGTTACGATTGTAGCAGAAAAACTAAACAGCAAGTCAGCCCTCCTAATATTTACCCTCATAACTTTTCACACCATCCAGTTTCTCATAGTTATAGTCCCTGAATCACAATCAAATGACCACCACATTTGTGTTTGACATAAACATCACCTGGATAGGTTTGATCCAGTTGAGAGTGAGGGATAGATACATCATCTATTTCTAGTCTATAACATAGTCCTTTCAACAGTTCTAAGAAAGCTCCACACCCATTTGTACTAGTTGACCCTGACAACACAGGTAAACCTCCAGGTGGCCTCAACAACTGTCGAAAAAATGCAAATGACCAGCTGTCTGCAAGGAGTATAAATTCTTCCATTTCCCATCATCCAGTTAGAGCTGAAGAAGCTTCTTGGATGAGAAGCAAAACTTATTCAAAGAAAAGCAAAACTTATTCAAAGAAAAACCAAAAAGTCCAGTTGTCTCTTGAAAAAAGCACCTTTGTGACAACCATGACCTGGATGCCTGACATTTTATCCAGCCATTCCCTCTTGGCCCTAAGAACAACAGAAAGGAAACCATTTCTGAAAATGTCAATAAAAATGTATGGACTTCTTGTAAGCACCACAATCAAGGTAGAGTCAATCAACTATAACAATAGTATTGTCCATACATTTTGTAAAACAGATTAATTTTACTGTATTTCCAGGACTTTTTGCTGGAGAAGAGTAATGAACTCTTGATCATCTAAGACTCTAAAAATAAAAAAAAACAGCTATGTTCAATCAAAAAGTTTCATTATCTGTCAGAAATAGTTTTGATTGAATATGCCTGTTTTCTCATTTTGGAAGCCTACTACAAGTGCAAAATTCTATGAATTCTATGTCATTCCATTTATACAAATGCAAAGCTGGAAAGATCGTTTTTTTTCTTTTTAATATTATTTATTTAAGTATTTATTTCCCTTGGTATTTATTTCCCTTGGTTTTCTCTATTTTTGATTGTGATCTTTTTTACCAATTGCTGCCAATTGCTGCTACATAGAAAGCTGTGTTTTCCTGAACTCTAGGGAGTTACAAACAGCACAGTGAATAGAAATTCAAACCAGACTGATGTTACTATGTTACTAAACATATTCAACTGATGTCTTTGTTACTAAACATATTCAAATATGAGGCATGAAGAGCAAAGCTGTGTGCGTCTATGTTTCCTATTTTCCCTTCTTTCAGATCATCCAAGAGAAAAAGCCAGAATGTTAAATTACTCTATATTCAGAAGCCATATCAATTCTCATTTGGGCAAAACACATCTGAGATTTGCTCTGTTGCTCTTCAGACTGTGGCTGTTAATATGGTTTCCTCGAGTTATGTGCCATGATGCTAAATGCACCATCAATAACCCTAGTATTAAATATAAATCTTATCATTCAGGTGATCTCATCATTGGTGGCATTATTTCGTTGATTTACATGATATCTAACCTGATAACCTTCAAAAGAAATCCATCTGAAGAGTTACTTGACAATCCTTTGTATGTAAATATTTTTTTCTTAACTATACTAGCTCTGAAATGTGGCTGATTATAGGGTAAATGTATTTTGAGAAGAGCATAAATGATTGTAAGACATCTTTCACCTCCTTTCTGTTAAACTTTCTCTGCTCAGAGATTCTACTATATCATTGACATATTTCATAATAAATGGCTAGAAGCAGGACCAATTTTATAAAATTTGCAACTTGTCTTGATCTCATGTAACAGATATATAACTTTCCCCAAACTCTCTGCTTTCTGGATTCCTTTATCCTGGGTGCCATTCAAATAAAAAAATAAAATAAAAATAAAAAAATAAAAAAATCTAGCATACTATGTACCACAAGCCATCAGCTTTCTTCCTAATTCAATACCCTTGACAATGAAGAACAAATCTTCAAACCTGCAAATTTTTTATATGTTTTAGGTACTGCTAAGTACAATAGTGGACCTTTAGAAAGCAGGTACTAAACTAATATAAAGTGCTATAAAGAAGTTATCTGCCAAATATCTATTTCACTATTTCACTCATGAAACTGAGGACAAGTATTTTCTACACATTTTCTTTGAGGGCATAGAGTTTATTTTTGGATGTTGCTGGTAACAAATATTAATTTGAAACTCTCTGTGTGGAAATGCAACTGTTGTGACATTACACTTCTCTGAAGTTTGCTTCTACAGAACTACCTGCATATCATGTCTTTGATCTTTGCTGTAAATGAGATCAACACAACTCCTCAAATCTTGCCAAATATCACTCTGGGCTTTGGTGCATCTAACAGCTATTTCATGGCATCATGGACATATCTTGCTTCTATGGAGCTTCTTTCTTCACATGACAGTTTCATTCCCAACTACAGATGTAACATCCACCAAAATTTAGTATGTGTTCTTGCGGGACCCAATTCTCATATCTCTCGAGTTATGGCAGACATATTGAGTATTTACAAGATTCCACAGGTAAGACCTGCCAAAGAAACCAAGTAATGTATGCCTTTCTCTATTGCTTGCAATTAATGGCAATCTGAATGTAAGTAAAATCACAAAACACTTTCAAATTTTCCTGTCCTAATTTACAGAAAATACTCAAAGCATTTTGTGAAAATATATTTTGTTCCCACTTTGCCTCAAAGGTGCTTTTTCAAAAGACTGTTTCTTTGCTTGATGAAGCAGACATTTCACTTCTCATCTAAGAAGCTTCATCAGTTTTAGCAGGATGGTGGGGTCGATCTGATGAAACTTCATGGATGAGAAGTAAAACATCTTTGTTTTCTCATTTTCTTTTTCATTTCCAGTTGCCTTTTGAAAAAGCACTGTTGAGACAACTATGACCTCCGTAGACACTTGTTTCCACTTTACAAAATAGGAAATAGGACAAATCCTCTTGATCTTATGACAGACTTTTCAGATTTACTTCAAAGTATTTCTCTGTTGCTTTCCATGAAAGTTTCATATTAGGTAGAAAACCAGACTGTCTCTTGGAGTTAGGGGTGTTCCATCACTGTTTTTAAGGAACGTTGGACAACTATGTGTTGGATTTCTACTCTTATATAATAAACTTTGTGAAATCATGAGTGAATGAGATCTTGCAAGATATTAATATAATCTTACAATAAAGCTAGAACAATTATTCATTGTTTTACTTCTTGTATGGACTATATCAAAGGACTAAGATCAAACATACAATTCTACAAGTATTGGTCCCCCTCCTTTCCTTTGACTCCCCTGAAAATTAACCATTCCCTACACCACCTCTGCTTTTGTGGATTTTGTGGAAGAACATCCAAAGGTTTGCTCATAAAAGTCCCTTGGAAAAAAATATTTTGTTTTCTCTTTTCTATTTCTTCTTAGCTTATGTATGGCTCTGCTCAGTTGATTGATAACCTAATTCAAGAAGTCTTCTTCCATCATATGTTCCCAAATGAACATCTTCAAATTATGGAAATTATCCAATTGCTGCTGCATTTTAAGTGGACTTGGATAGGGATAATTTTTCAAGAAAATGAGATTGGTGAAAAATTTCTGAGGGAGGAGCTTGTTATATTTTCACAGAATGGAATATGTTTTGATTACATTGAAGAGTTTCCAACAGAAACATTTTCAAATGAGATGGGAGAACTACTGAATAATTTTATTGAAATATACAGAGTCATTATGACAAGTACCTCCAGTGTTGTCATTGTATATTCTGAAAACCAATTGATGCCATTTTTAAGAATGATTTCCTCTGTTTTGGAAATTGTGGACACAGCAGTGGAGAAAAAAGACAAAGTTTGGATTTTCCCAGTCCAGATGGAATACACTTCTGCCCCATTCCAAAAAGACAGAAGTATGGACTTCATCCATGGGGCTCTTTCTTTCACAGTTGCATCAAAAGAATTATTAGGATTCAATAGATTTTTTCAGATGGGAAACAATGTTCCAGAAGAGAAGGACAGTTTTTCAAGGATCTTTTGGGAACAAGCTTTTGAATGTTCTTTCTCAAAGTCCACTTTAAACCAAGAGTCGGAGAAAAGTTGCACTGGGGAAGAGAAGCTGGAGACCCTTCCAGATTCTGTTTTTGAATTGAGCATGACTGGGCAAAGCTACAGTGTCTACAATGCAGTCTATGCTGTGGCACACGCTCTCCAAACCATGCTTACTTCCTACTCCAAACACAGAGCAATTGCTGGTACCCCTGTTTCGAAAATGAAGCTCGTCAATCATCAAGTATGGCAGGTAATCTCCTGTAGTTATTAATTTAGCAGGTGATTTTGCTTCCATATCTACAACGGTACACAAAGTAGGTAAAAACCCATTTAAATATAAGGTGAAAAAATAACTTAGATGGATCAGAATGTGCATATCACACCATCCTATCTCAAGTGGTTGATTTCTCCCAGAATGTTTCTTTATCACCCAGGTATTTTAATTCCTTTGTATTCAAGTTTATGTAGTCTTTCTATAATGTTATAAATAAGTGATACTATTTCTGGTTTTTAAATTTACAATTACGGTAATATCTGCTGATTAAAATGGGTATGCCTTCTCCCTGGCATTGTTTAATTACATTCTAATTAATCAACCTAATTGTAATTTAATGTAATTAAGTTTACTAATTACAATGTATGAAACTAAAAAAGGATTCCTAAATTTTAGGAATAGTGAGAGAAGTTCTCCCTCCTTGGAAAAATTAAGGGAAATGATGCACACACTTTTTCTCTAACACATAGAGAATTTTGAAAGGACATAACTTACCCTGAAGTATTGTAAGCTAACCCATTGGTCACTGCCAGGAGTTTGATCGTGAAAGACTCAAGATTGTCTCAGCCTTCCAAGATCAGTAAAATGAGGACCCAAATTGTTCGGGACAATATACTGACTCTGTAAACCACTTAGAGAGTGTTGAAAAGCACAGTCAAGCTAATTCTAGATAGATGGATAAATATGAGAGAGAAGAACAAGACAATATGTTGGTGGTTTCAGACTCTGAGAATGAAAATTCTGGTAATGGAGGCATGTATCTTTAGGTGATAAAAATTGAAACGAGGGTTGTTAGTACTTCCCTGATTCTTTTGATATTTCTTCTTCTGCTGTGGATGGAGCTGATGGATCAGAATGCAACAATATCTTTTGAAATGTTATTGCCGTTTATTTTTGCCATTTCTGCATATTAATTTCAGTGATGTTCTTCCTTTGAGCTTCACCACTACCTAAGAAAAGTCTCATTTAACAACAGTCCTGGAAAAAAAAAAATTCTTTGACCAGAATGGGAAGGTTGCAACTGGCTTTGACATTATCAACTGGGTTACTTTCCCAAATCAATCCTTTCTTAAAATCAAAGTTGGAAAAGTAAATCCATCAGCTCAACTAGAAAGCCTTCTCTCTCTATCAGCAGATAACATTGTGTGGGCCAACCTTTTTAATCAGGTATCATCTATTCAATTTTCAAGGGTTGCATTGATGTTACAGCTATTCTGGCTAGGTTTTTTCAATAGTTGAACATTATTAATAAATGTTAAATGAAAAGCAATATATCGTGATGCAGAGGACTTTGAAGAGAATTTTGTGCAAGAAATAGTAGCTCAATGAACTCCAAGCTCTGAGCTAAGTAGCCCTAATCTTTGAGATCTATGTGTGGAATAAGAGAATTTTCCATTTACATGATTCATTATGACAAGAAATATTTTATGAAATAAAACCAATCATGCACACCAGAATGGAAGTTTTCAAAATTCTAATACAAAATTGAAAGGGCAGATACCTTGAAGATTATAATTTCTTAGATTAATGCTTAAATTCTAAATGTATTTTACTTTCATTTATTAACAGACTCAACCTCTTTCTTTGTGCAATGATCATTGCTCCTTGGGTTACAGCAAGATCAAAATTGAAGGGAAACCTTTTTGCTGTTATAAATGCCTTCGTTGCCCAGAAGGGAAAATTGCCAATCAGACAGGTAAAAGATACCATGGAAGAACTGTTGATGTCTATTAACTCCGAAGGTCAATAATTTTTCTTTTAGAATGGAAAATTCAAGAGCAAAACCAAGTAATAACTTTAAAAATTCATTTTTAATAGGAAATATCAAAAATAAAACAGAATGTGTAATTTATTTTGAAAAAAAGATTCTATTTCCATATTTTTCCAATGAATGTGGGAGACTGGATTATATGGCATTTATTGTACAAAAGAATTAAATGAGTCACATAGAAGGACAAAAATCAGTTTTTTGAAAAATAAATAAATCTAAAGGCATTTTTTTTTTTTTGGAAATAAAGGACTGCCTTTTATACTAAAGTAAGCATAGTCACTGAATATATACATTGTTTTGAAACACTGTACAACTACAATGATTCACTTAACAATTATGGCAAGAAAGGTCATAAAATGTGCAAAACTTACTTGACAATTATTTTTAAAGTGATCCACATGGGCCTTATCTTGAAAAATATCTGATTTGTTCAAAATGTGGTGTCCCATGTGGTTTTATGCAAATGTACATTCGCACATGTGTCACCTCTCTTGTGGGACATCCATTGATTACCAATTTGCTTTCAAATCCAAGTGCTGGCTAACAATTTAAAACCATAGTCAGGGTTTTTTTTTTTTTAGACTTATCTCTTCCTAGTTATATCTACACAAGCCAGCATATCTGGAATGCAGTAATAAATCAGCTTCAACAGTTTCGGTACATGCCAGGCCTCACGTAGGCTGAAAACATGTACCAGGAACAAAGAACATCAATCAGCAACACAACACCATGGGCTGCTAACTGGACTGCAGGCGCTGATTTGCTACTTTGTACCTTCTAAACTGACCATATAAAACTGTGATTTGATGCTACTATGTGTCCACTAACATTCCTACTCATGTAACATAATGATTGGATAGAGTTCACCGCTTGTGACGTATCACTATGTGTTTTTAATAAAAGAGCTTCCCGAGATAGAACCAGCCTGGTGTCTTTCTTGATGCATTCGACCACCCAGTGAGAAGCCTTCCAAATGCGGAGCAAAGCCGCATCTGGTGACCCCGACGTGATCCGTTAAAAGAAATGGGTGCGTCTGTCTTCGACTGCCTATCTCACCCGGCCGGATGAGCCAGTTGCAACCCAGGGACGCCGTCTCATGTCACGGATCCCTCCCCAGGAATCTTCTGCAAAGAAGACATCCTCCCTTCAGGTGAGTATGGGCGGAGAGTTCTCCAAAGCGCAGATAGCACATTTGCAGGAATTAGGAGAATTAACGAAGAGCTCAATTCTTATTCTCAGGAATCAGGGCAAAACGCTCCCGGTTCCAACAAAGAAGGACCTTATTACCCTTTTGACTTACATTTACACACAATGTCCGGCTTATCCGGAGAAAGGGTCCTTGAAAGTCTCCACATGGCAATGTTTGGGTGACTATTTCCATAATACTCCCAGGGCTCCGCCAAAGATTCTGACCACATGGCGAATAGTCATGGAATGTTTAAAAATCCATAGTTTAGCACTGACCAAAGCCCCCTCCCCTAAGGAGGGTCCTCCTCCTTACACAGCCGAAACCAAGACTAAGGATGCTCTCCCGTTAGAAGCTTCCTCCCCCACTGCTCCTGAACCCATGAGTCCTCCTAACTCAAATCCAGCAGAGGATCAGACACCCATGGGAGCGATCGCGCAAGCCATGATGCAGGGAGGGCTCTCTTACCCTGGAGGAGCTCTCTCTCTGTCCTGTTGAATATATAGAGGATGGAGCCGGAAATTTGGTGCCTAGACTTGAACCTTTACCCATGAAATTAATCAGAGATTTAAAACAAGCCGTGGCCATGTACGGCATCCAGGCACCATATGTCAGAGGCTTCATTAACACCATCAGCACCTCCTTTTTTATGTTACCCCAAGATTGGAAAGATCTTTTCCATATGGTACTGACAGGACCACAGTATGTTGTTTGGGAATCAGACTTTCGCGCTGAAGCCGAGAGATTTGCCCGCGATCGTGGCGCGGCTGCGAGAACAGATCAAATTTTTGGTACGGGCCGATTTACGGACTTAACAGCTCAGATGGCGCTCCCACAACGTATCCTTGCCCTTATCAGTATCATAGCGGTCAAAGCCCTTGACAAAGTCGATGATCCTACCTCTGGCATTGTAGGATCTTTTTCAAAAATCACTCAAGGCTCACATCAGCCTTATGCTGAGTTCATAGAGGAACTTCAGAAGGCCATTCAGAGACAAATCTCGAATGAAGAAGCCCGTAAAGAGCTTCTGTTGAAACTGGCCATTGAAAATGCAAATGAGGATTGCAAGAGGATTCTGCAGCCTCTATCTGCCCGAGGGGGGGCTTCCCTCTCGGACTATCTAAAAGCTTGCAGAATCGTGGGAACTGTCTCCTACAATATGGAGCATCTGGCCATGGCCTTGCAACAAGCAAATTCCCAGAACAGGCCGGCCGGAAACTGTTTCAATTGTGGGAAGCCAGGCCACTTCAAAGCACAATGTAGAGCCAGGGACAATACACAAAACAACACCAAGCCTAAAACGATATGCCCAAGGTGCAAGAAAGGGTACCACTGGGCAAACCGGTGTCGCAGCAACATTCCTAAGCCGCAGGGAAACTAGAAGAGGGGCGATCAGCCAGCTCCACTCCAAAGGCTGACTCCATGTCTTTCCAACTAATTGCCTCCGAAGATATGGAAATCGACATTCCAGGCACTGTGTACTTTCTTCCCACACGCCTGAAAACGATCCCTCCTGCCATGACACCCCTCATAATTTATCCCATCCGAGACCTCATGGCAAGGGGAATCATTGCATCTCCGTTTCTGAGAGATTCCGATGACTTTTCCTCAGTGGCCATGGCAGTAATTGGAAATACTCCCACCAAATTTAGCAAGGGAGAACTAGTAGCAACCGCTGTTCCAGTACCTGTTAAAATGGCTGATGCTTGGGCATTTACTATCCATCAAACGGTGGAACAAGCCAGGCCTGTGTTACAATTCACAATCCGTGACAAAGTCTTTTCGGGTCTCTTAGATACTGGAGCTGATGTAAGTGTCATCCGAACGGCTGAGTGGCCGGATGATTGGCCTTTGGAAACTGCCCCAGCCGTTCGGGGAGTGGGAGGAGTTCAGCACGCCCACCGTAGCAAACACTGGCTACCGGTGAGTTCCTCTGATATTTCTCGCACTGCCTACCTCCAACCCTTGGTTCTTCCGCTACATACTAACCTGTGGGGCCGCAATCTTATGTCTCAACTTAACGCAAAACTCATTATTGATTAATGGAATCTTTTGCTAGAACTCCACTGCGGCTACAATTAAAAACCACAGAACCTGTTTGGGTAGACCAATGGCCCCTCACAATAGACAAACTAGAGGCCCTGCAATCACTTGTCCAGGACCAAATTGTCAAAGGGCATGTTGAACATCTGTCAGCCCATATAACACCCCCATTTTTGTCATAAAGAAAAAGTCAGGAAAATGGAGGCTCTTGCATGATCTAAGAGCCGTCAATACAATAATAAAACCAATGGGGGCGTTACAATGTGGTCTTCCAAATCCCAACATCATCCCTGAAAAATTTGATCTCATGGTCATAGATTTAAAGGACTGCTTTTTTTCTATCCCCTTGCATGAACAAGATCGCGCCTTATTTGCTTTTACACTACCTCATTTAAACAACTCCTCTCCCTCCTCCCGCTTTCAGTGGAAAGTCCTACCCCAAGGTATGCTCAATAGCCCCACTATGTGTCAACACTATGTCAATAATGTCCTGCTACCCTATCATTCTGCTTTTCCACAATTTCTGTTGTATCACTACATGGACGATATCATTGTTGCCGCTCCTGGGCCACCTGGTACGGTATTCACTTCATTTTCCTTCCTGAAAGCCATTCTTGCAAAAGGAGGTTTGCATATAGCACCTGAAAAGGTACAAGTACTAACTCCATATGCATATCTGGGCTATAAAATGCTTTCAACTATTGCCTATCCTTCACTCCCCTCTCTGTCTCTACCTTCTCAACCCACCCTGGTTCAACTTCAGCAATATCTGGGTACTGTAAACTGGGCTTGACCTTTCCTGTCTTTAACCACTGATATTCTTTCTCCATTGTTTGAAGCCCTTACCTGGGGAAAAAAGCCTGCTGACATAATATCCTTGCAGCAACCTCAACTTCAAGCAATAACTCAAATAGAAGAGAATATTCGAAAAATATGGGTAGACAGAGCTGCTGCCAATACTCCTCTAGATATGGTCATTTTAGCCACCCCAAGGCTTATGACTGCAGCAGTAACTCAAAAGGACCAAAAACTCCACATCATAGAGTGGATCCATCTTTCCCATACGCCACGATGCTCCATCACTTCCAAATCAGCTCAATTGGCTCAATTGATCATAAAAGGCAGGAGCCATGTAAAATTACTTATGGGAATAGATATCTCCACACTTTTCATCCCTTTTTTGCTACAAATATGGGAATCTCTATTCCAAAACTCCCAGGAAATTCAGTTTGCCTTAGCCGACTGGCCTGGACTAGTTTCCTGCCACCCGCCCACTGATCCACATTTTCAAATCATTCGGACAATACCCATCTCTTTCTTCTCTCCCATCAGCAAAGAACCTTTGGTCAATGCTTTGACTATATTTGCTGATGGCAGTAGGGAACAAGGGGCATGCGCTTGGCAAAGGAATGGGGTGTGGCACACTAAAACCACCCCTGTGCAGACATCCCCACAAAGGGCTGAGCTTGCTGCAACCATATTAGTCCACCAGAATTTTAACGAACCCCTCAACTTGATCTTAGACAGCCTATATGTTACCCAAAGAGTCTCTACTATTCACGATTCTTACCTCTCTCCCGCTATTGATAAAAACCTTCTCTCTCTTTTTGTTACATTGCAATACCTTGTTGCACAGCGCCAGCACGACCTCTTTGTAGCACACATTCGCAGCCACCAACCCTTCCCAGGAATTCTCCAGGAAGGCAATGATGTGGCTGATCAAGCGGCTGCAGGTATCATGACCTCACACACATTAACTCCTTGGGAGAGCCATTCATACTTCCATCAAAACACTAAAGCTCTCATGAAACATTTCAACCTTACTATGGCTGAAGCCTCAGCCATTAGACAGCAGTGCCCCACCTGCAGTCAACAAGCCCATTCCATTCCCTTAGGGGTAAATCCCCGCGGGTTGAAAGCCTGTGAAATATGGCAGATGGACGTTACTCAGTTTCCTCCATTTGCCCCCGGAAGTATCTGCATGTCACAATTGATACTTATTCAGGGTTTATAATGGCGACCCCGCAAAGAGGAGAAGCCTCCAAACATGTCATCAACCACTGCATTCTCACCTTTGCATTGTTGGGACGCCCAAATGAAATAAAAACAGATAATGGTCCTGCATACACTAGCACAGCTATGTCAGAATTTTGCGCTAAGTGACAAATTACCCACAAATTTGGGATTCCTTATAACAGTCAAGGACAAGCCCTGGTAGAGAGAGCCAACTTAACGCTAAAAACAGCGTTAGAACGACATTTGATCAAAGGGGAAAAAAAACCTTGGCCTCCCGGCGATGCAAGACACCCTTAATCTTTGTCTTTATACACTCAACTTCCTCAATCTCTCCGGCACCCCTGCCATGACGGCAGCGGAGCGACATTTTTCCTCCCCCCTTCCCCTGATTCTCCCAAACCACAGGTATACTACTGCCAACTGCCAGACCCTACTTGGAAGGGCCCTGCTGGTCTCATCACCTGGGGTCGCGGCTACACAGCTATTCAGCTTCCAGATCGTGTCCTGTGGGTTCCTGGACGACACGTCAGACCATACCACCCCAAGGTAGAAAAATCACCACCTGCAGACATATCAACATGATTCGTCCCGTTACCTTGCCGACCCTCTTCCTCCTTCTTGCCGCACATGCCTCCAAGGTCTCCATTCCGTCTCGAGTGACATACTTCACGCCAGGCACCCCCCTCCTGTTGACCTGCACCGCGTCTGGGGACATTTTTTCCCCCTATCTCAGATGGTCGACACTCCCTCAGCCATGGCTCCATATCTCCAGCAATGCTTCTTTCCAGATCAACACCTTTGAACACCCTCCTTGGACTACACTCCTCATACTTCGTCCTACTGCCACCGCCTATTATTGCTCCGGTCGACACCTCTATGATTCCATACGTAACATTTATGACTCCTGGACAGTCCTCAGACCCCATTCACCTCGTCGTCATCACAGACAATTCACAAATCAGCCTGACATTCATGTTCAGCCCCCCCTTTCTACATCGGGTTAAGAGATCGCAGAACCCCACCAGCGCGTCAGATGGTTGCGCCCCCTGCCTGATCAAAACCACACAAGCAGGCTTCATTCAACTAACTCTCATCTACCATACCCAACAACCGCAGAAGTGCCTTCCTACCGGAAAAACAACGGAACCATGTACCACCTATGTAAGATGAACTCAAAAACCATTTGCTACGATCCCAAGACGGCGGTACGTCTCAACGTTACCTTATGGGCAGGACTCCCAAGAACCTCTGGCAGATCTGATCCTGAGGGGGAGGGAAAACTTTATTACCTAAACCACACCACCGTGCTCAAGGATGGTACTAACCCAATTGTTTTAACCTTTGAGGTTTGTGTTGCTTGTTCCAAACCAGGGGGATATTCATGCGGGTCGGTGGACTGGAAAACAACGTACGCCCACAATCATAAATATTTGTGTCCTATGCCCATTAACTGGGCCATAGGGAACCCCAATCAATGGATCCCTTGTGGAGGTTCCATCGAGTGCTCAGGTTGGTCTTGTGTCTGTGATTATACCGGGGGAGGGTACTCAGGCTGCAATCATCTGTCACATTTCAAACGAATATCAGGGTCTACCACAGACAATAAAGTAGAAATCACCATCTCCAGACAACACCCTGCCTTGGATACTTATGGTATAGGGATCGATGGCACAGGATCAGATCCAAACACTTACATTACTATAAAAACCGAAATAATATATGAAGGTAAGGAAACATCATTAGGCTGGTCGGTATATAATAATTTAAGGAAATTAGATAAAGCCCCTGATACCAGTGTTATTGCAAAAACTTGTTCATGGATATGGCAGAAAAAATTGCAAAACAACTTGCAATAACCAATTGTTTTGTCTGTGGGGGAACCACCACAGGGGAACAATGGCCGTGGCAAGCCTTAGAAGCCTCACCATCACTGTTCAATAACATGTCTTCTATAGGAAACATAACAACTAGAACAGTTTCCGATCCACTTATCTGGACAATTACCACCAACTTAATTGGTAGAAACTGCTTTTCCCGAAATGGGTCCACTCCAGTAGGACACCTCCTTTGCTTAGGTACATGGGATAACTCCTACCAGACTTGGACAGCACCTGACAATGCTACTACCACACCTGCCAAATTCAACACCTCCCTCCTCCCTTATCTCAATGACACAACATCTTCCCAAGACTGGACAGCCCCAAATAACATGTATTGGATTTGTGGTAACCTAGCCTATCCATCCCTTCCAGCAGATTGGCAAGGATCATGTGTATTGGGGTGGATAAGACCTTCCTTTTTTCTCCTACCGATCTCCATTAAGCAAGAACTAGGCATCCCTGTATATGATACATTATCCCGCAAGAAAAGAGACACCGATAATGCCTTTGCAGGCTCCCCCTGTCAATCAGAATATACAGGGGATACCTGGACCTCAGAAAGAATCGTCTGCACCTAAGGCGTGGCCACTTAGGCCCAAGACGGGTCCTATGGGTATAGAACCCCCATATATATGATTAATAGAATTATTCGTTTACAAGCTGCTTTAGATTTAGCAGGCCAATGAATAGATAAGGCTCTAAACACTCTAGCGACTGCCACAGACAAATTACGCACAACTGTCTACCAAAATCGCTTAGCTTTAGATTACATACTAGCCAAAGAAGGAGGGGTATGTGGTAGGTTCAATCTCATGAATTGTTGTCTTCAAATTGATAAAGTTGGCAAAGTAGTAGCACAATTAACAACTGAGATGCGACAATTAACCTATAATCCTAATCAAGTATGGCAAGGTATTAATCTTAAAAATATTTTTAGTTCCTGGTTCCCAAAACTACCAGGATTACAAGCCATAGTAGCTCTCATAGGTATGGTTGCTGCAGGATGCGTTATTCTTCCATGTGTGTTACCAATTTTTATTCGCAGTCTGTCCTTGTTAGCTGAAAAGCGCGCTATTGCACAGGTTAATGCCCTCTGGGAAAAGGAACCTCTGTACAAAGTCATACCCTCAGAAGACCCTGATGCGTCGCTCGCACAAGTTTTTGCATGGGCAATGACGAAGATCCAGAAGAATTTCCTCCATATAAAACTAAAACAGAGGAGATGCCGTAATAAATCAGCTTCAACAGTTTCGGTACATGCCAGGCCTCACGTAGGCTGAAAACATGTACCAGGAACAAAGAACATCAATCAGCAGCACGACACCATGGGCTGCTAACTGGACTGCAGGCGCTGATTTGCTACTTTGTACCTTCTAAACTGACCATCTAAAACTGTGATTTGATGCTACTATGTGTCCACTAACATTCCTACTCATGTAACATAATGATTGGATAGAGTTCACCGCTTGTGACGTATCACTATGTGTTTTTAATAAAAGAGCTTCCCGAGCTTGTGATCGGGGCAGCTCACCCAAGATAGAACCAGCCTGGTGTCTTTCTTGATGCATTCGACCACCCAGTGGGAAGCCTTCCAAATGCGGAGCAAAGCCGCACTGGAAGGCAGGATTTATTATGGCTATCCCTTCTACTGAGAAAGTCCATCCAGTTGGATGAAGATAAAGAGTCTTTTTATAGTGGCTCATTCCTTGAGGAACATCATCTGAGTAGAGATATAACTGGCTCCCACTGTGATGCTCTCTTGAAATGCCTAGAATAGAATAGAATAGAATAGAATAGAATAGAATAGAATAGAATAGAATAGAATAGAATAGAATAGAATAGAATAGAATAGAATAGAATAGAATAGAATAGAATTCTTTATTGGCCAAGTGTGATTGGACACACAAGGAATTTGTCTTTGGTGCATATGCTTTCAGTTGTACATCAAGAAAAAATAAAAGACATTCATCAAGAATCCTAAGATACAACACTTAGTGTTCATCATAGGTTATTAATAAGCAATCAAAGCATACTAGGAAACAAATAAAACAATATAAATTTTAAAGATACAAGAAACACGGGTATAGTCATAAGTAGGAAGGATGAGAGGACTAATAATAATATAGTCTTATTATATAATTTGCCAGTGTTGTGGGAATTAGTTGTTGGCATTTGGGGAAAAAACTGTCCTAATGTCTAGTTCTTCTGGTATGCAGTGTTTTGAGAGCAGAAGTTGAAACAATTTATGTCCAGGATGTGAGGGGTCTGTAGATATTTACATAGCCCTCTTTTTGACTCATGCAGTATACAGATCCTCAATGGAAGGCAAGTTGGTAGCAATTGTTTTTTTCTGCAGTTCTAATTATCTGTTGAAGTCAGTATCTGTCTTGTTTGGTTGCAGAGCCAAACCAGACAGTTATAGTGGTGCAGATGACAGACTCAATAATTCCTCTATAGAACTGAATCAGCAGCTCTTTGGGCAGTTTGAGCATTCTGAGTTGGCATGGAAAGAACATTCTTTCTTGTGCTTTTTTGATGATGTTTTTGATGTTAGATGTCCATTTTAAGTCTTGAGATATGGTAGAACCTAGAAATTTGAAGGTCTCTGCTGTTGATACTCTGTCATCTAGTATTGTAAGAGGTGATTGTATAGGAGGGTTTCTCCTAAAATCTACCACTATTTCTATGGTTTTGAGTGTATTTAGTTCAAGATTGTTCTGTTTGCAGCACAAGGCTAGTTGTTCAACCTCCCATCTGTGTGAAGGTTCATTGTTGTCTCGAATGTAACCTATCACCTTTGTATCATCAACAAACTTCAGTACTTTAACAAAGGGATCTTTTGAGATGCAGTCATTGGTATAGAGAGAGAGGAGAAGTAGAGAAACTACACAGCTCTGGGTGGCTCCTGTGCTAATTCTACAGTTATTTAATGTAATTTTGCCTAGCTTCATCTGCTGCTTCATCTTTGTAAGGAAGCTTATGATCCATTTACAAGTGTGGTCAGGTACAGCTAGTTAATTTACTTTAGTTAGAAGAATATCTGGAATGATGATATTGAATGCTGAGCAGAAATCAACAAAGAGCACCCTTCATAGGTCTTTGGAGATTCAAGATGTTGTAGGATGTAGTGCAGAGTCATATTAACAGCAGCATCTGTCAATCTATTTTCTCAGTAGGCAAATTGCAAGGAGTCTAACAGCGGGTCCATGATGGTTTTCAGGTGGGTGAGCACTAGCCTTTCAAAGGTCCTCATAATTACAGATGTTAGAGCAACTAGTCTGTAGTCATTCAATTCCCTGATGGAAGGTTTCTTTGGCACTGGAATGATAGTAGAGCATTTGAAGAAAGAAGGAACATAGGACATCTCTAGTGATTTATTATAGATGTGGGTGAAGATGGGGACCAGTTGGTTTGCACAAGCTTTTAAGCAAGAAGGAGTTATCTTGTTTGGACTTGTGCTTTTCCTGGCTTTTGTCTGTGAAATAGACCTTGCACCTCATTCTCTGTAATTACCAAGGTGGTGGGCCCAATGGGATGGAGTAGGTAGTAGGAAGCTTGGCTATTGTTGGCGTGTCTGAGATGGGGATTGTGGAGATGGGTGGCAATAGTTTTCTCTAAAGCCTAAGGATTCAGGCTGATGCAGAGCACATCAAGTGGTTGGTCTGAATATTATTCCCAGGGGGTATTGACTTTTTTATATGGGGTCTTATCATTGGAAGACATCCAGCATCACCATGGGTTAGGCAGCAATATGAATCTTTGATAAATAACTTACTAAATAAAATCAGAGTAATTACTGTGCTTCTCTTCTTACCCAATTTATTTATATAACTTTCCTGGTCTACAACCTTTCATATAGATTTGATAAAAAAATTCCAAGCCTGGAAATTCTATGCACTGAAATAGGCTTCATCTGAAAGTTGGGAAAGACTGTGCAAACTCTGAATTCTAATGTGTTTGACAATTCTATTTCCTCTTCTAGATTCAGATGACTGTTTCTCATGTCCTGAAGAAAACTATCCTAACAAGGTGCAGGTGCTTTGCATTAAAAAAAAAACCTTCTTGTCTTATAAAGAACCCTTGGGAATCACCTTGACAAGTGTAGCTTTCTTCTTTTCTTTGATCTCAACCATAATACTGGGGATCTTCATTAAACAGCAGGACACTCCCATTGTCAAAGCTAACAACAGAAACCTGACCTATAGTCTCTAGTTGTTCTCCTCCTCTCCTTCTTTTGTACTTTGCTTTTTGTTGGTCAACCTGACCAAGTAACATGTCTCATGAGACATATTGCTTTTGGCATCATCTTCTCTATAGCAATTTCTTGTATATTGGGGAAGACAACCATAGTGGTCCTTGCTTTCATGGCCACCAAACCAGGCTCCAGAATCAGAAAATGGGTTGGGAAAAGGCTAGCCAACATTATTGTCCTGTCTTGAACTTTGGTGCAAGTAACTATTTGTAGTGTGTGGCTGGCAATATCTCCCCCATTCCCAGATTCAGACATGCCTAAAGAAATTGTCCTGGAATGTAATGAAGGCTCGGCTATCATGTTTTACATTGTCTTTAGCTTTATGGGGTTCTTGGCAGCCATCAGCTTCACAGTGGCCTTCCTAGCCAAGAAATTACCTGATAGCTTTAATGAAGCCAAATTTATCACCTTCAGCGTGTTTCTCTTTTGTAGTGTCTGGGTGTTGTTTGTTCCCACCTATCTGAGCACCAAGGGAAAATACATGGTGGCTGTGGAGATCTTCTCCATTTTGACTTCTGCAGCTGGATTACTTGGCTTCATCTTTTTCCCCAAATGCTATATTATTGTTATGAGGCCTGATTTGAACAGAAAGGAAAAGTTAATATTTTGGTGGAATTCTGAAAGGTGGAATTGGAATAATTAGTCTAATTAGTCTTAGCACCACAACAAATAGAAAAGAAGTGAACCTCATCTTTGTACCCGTCCACATAAAAAACCCTAGAGCATGGCTAAGAATATTGGGAAAAGATAAGGAAGAATGAGTGATATTATGAAATAAATAAATTGAATCTAACCATGGATTTTTATAGGAACAATATAAACACAATAACATAAAACTGAACCTTTTAGAGCATCTGCTAGTTGGTCTGTATTGTTCTTTTTATTTTGAAATAAATAATAATAGGAATGTAGTTACCCAACTACAACCAGCAGATGATGTGAAAGTAGTTTCTTGCCTATGCAAATTAAACACAAAAAGAAAAGAAAAAAACATCCTTGGTCTATTGTTTTAAGAAAGAAGTGGGATAAGGCACAAATAAATCTCTAAGTGGGGTCAACCCCTCTCAGAAAGAATGCTAACAACGAGATGATTGCAAGGAATACAAATATTTCCATCCTTCACCATTCAATCAGAACTGAAGAATCTTCTTGGATGAGAAGCAAAATGTCTTCAAGGAAAAACAAAGTCCAGTTGCCTTTTGAAAAAGCACATTTGGGGCAACCCTGACCTGGATGACTGAGAATCTCCATAGACAACAAGAAGAAAAAGTTTGTCTCAAAAGTGAAAGAAAAGGAGAAGTTGGATATACACTATTCCCCCCCCCCCAACTGGTCAAATCACCTAACCAAATGAATCTTTTGATCCTAAAGAGACTTACCTAGTTAAAAGAAATGGAACTATGAATGTTGATGGGTGACAATCACCTACTGATACAAGGAGAAAGTGAAATGATGGCTTTCAAAATCTCCCAAAGTGCCTTAAATCACCCTGACCTTATTCCAGAAGAAAAAACCTATTAATTGTTGCCCTTCCAGGAAATTTATAAATTATCTTTTGACAATTGACAGTTGAGGTTTTAACATTAACAGATTTAACAGATAATCAGAGTTGGAAGGGACCTTGTAGGTCATCTAGTCCAACCCCCTGCCCAAGCGGGAGACCCTACACCAGTGGTTCCCAAACTTTTTCGGTCCACTGCCCCCTTGGTGCTACAAACTCATCCTCGGTGTCCCCACCCAGGGGTGGGATTCAAATTTCTGTGGGTGTGGCCTAATTTGAGGGTGTGGTTTGCTGGTCACATGATTAGGTGGGCGTGGCTTGCTGGTCATGTGACTGGGTGGGCAGGGCCACGTGATTGGCAAACCAAATACAAGTGGTCCTCACTTAATGACCAGTTGTTTAGCAAGTGTTCTAATTTATGACTGGCCTCCCCAGAGCTACTTGATCAGTTTTTGGAGTTTTGACAGCTTTAGATCAGGGGTCTAAATCCCACCCCGCCTGTGTGTGTGAGAGAGAGGGAGAGAGAGAGATTGGATCAGATTTCTCTCTGTGTGTGTCTCCCACCAACGCCAGAAAGCCACCGTCAGTCAAAATTCATACTAGTGGTCTCCAGGACTTAAAATTATGAGTTTGGTGGTCCCTGAGGCCCAAACGTTTGGCAACCCCTGATCCAAAGGGATGAGCCTGAGAGAGGGAGAGAGAGAGAGAAAAGAAAGAGAGAAAGAGAGAGAGAAAATAAAGAGAAAAGGGAAAGAAAGAAAAAGGGACAAAGAAAGAGGGGGGTTGCGTGGAAGAAAGGGACAGAAAGAAAAAGAAATAAAGAAGGAGGGGGGAGGGAGGGAGGAGAAAGATAATGAGATATCTATTCTAGTCCAATCACCTGCTCCAGCAGGGTTAGAAGGGAGTGTGTGTGTGTGTGTGTGTTCTCCTTGTAATTTACCAGTACATTTTGGTTTTGCCTTCTTCAGAATTGGCACTGTAATACATTGGGGAAAAGTAATTTTTAGGGTGAAAATCTGGTCCAATGGATCCTGTTTAAAGCCTCAACAAAATGTGAGAGCTTCCTGATAGTCTTGACCATGTTTTGTCCACAAAACCTTTAATAGAAGCCAAAGAGGTTTCATTGTGCTGGTAAAGATTTTCAATGTGGAAAAGGGCCTCAGTCTAAACTAGGCCTCATTCAATCTGATGCATCAGGTCTCTCTCTTTCTCTCTCTCTCTCTCTCTGTCTCCCTCCTTCCCTTCCTCCCTCTCAGACTGGCTTTGCTCTACTTTCCCGATGTGCCTGTGGGGCCGGCGTTTCAAACAAGAGAGAGAGAGAGAGAGGAAGGCAGGCAGGCAAAGAGACAGACCTTTTGAATGGATGGATGGATGGATGGATGGACAGACATATGGACAGACAGACAGAATGCGACAGCGGCGGCACTTTGGGAAAGTGGTGGCAGCGGCTTTTCCCAATGTGCTGCCACATTCGAGGCACCGGTTCTGGAGCATTACTACAGTCAATGGGTGAACCTGCAGGGCCGGTGCCTCGAACGCCCCCCTGCCGCCTCTTAGCGTCCCCAAGGGGACTGGCAGAGGGGGACTAAGAGGTGGCAGGGGGGCGTTCAAGGTGCCAGTCGGCCCTGCAGTTTCACCCATTGACTAGCACACTGCTCCAGAACCGGCGCCTTCAATGTGGAAGCAGTGGGATGTTACATGCCGCCACGGCCGTGTTCGATGCACCGCCCCCTGCTGCCTCTTAGCGCCCTTCTGCTAGCCCCCTTGGGGATGCTAAGAGGTAGCAGGGGGGTGTTCGACGTGCCGGCCGGCCCTGCATTTTCACCCATTGACTAGCACTGCTCTGGAGCCGGCACCTCCAATGCGGAAGTGATGGCACGTTACATGCCGCCATGGCTGTGTTCGATGCACCGCCCTCCTGCTGCCTCTTAGTGCCCTTCTGCTGGCCCCCTTGGAGATGCTAAGAGGTTCAAGGCACCGGCCCTGCAGATTCACCCATTGACTGTAGCACCGCTCTGGAGCTGGCGCCTCAATGGGTGAACCTGCAGGGCTGGCTGGCGCCTCGAATGCCCACCTGCTGCCTCTTAGCATACCCAAGGGGGCCACTAGAGGGGCGCTAAGAGGTGGCAGGGGGCAGTGCATCCAACGCGACCATGGTGGCACGTAATGTGCCACCGCTTCCACATTGGAGGCACCGGTTATGGGGTGGTGCTACAGTCAATGAGTGAACCTGCAGGGCCGGCGCCTCGAAAGCCCCCCTGCCACCACTTAGCACCCCCTGCCAGCCCCCTTGCCTCTTAGCACCCCCCTAAGACATCCCGCCCCCCGGGGTGGTACTGCCCACTTTGGGAACCACTGCCCTACACCATTTCTGACAAATGGCAGTCCAATTTCTTCTTGAAAGTCTCAAGTGATGGCACTCCCACAACTTCCAAGAGCAAGCTGTTCCATTGGTTGATTGTTCTCACTGTCAGAAAGTTTCTCCTTATTTCCAGGTTAAATCTCTCCTTGTTCAGTTTCCATCCATTATTCCTTGTCTGGCCTACAGGCACTTTAGAAAATAGCTTGACCCCTTCCTCCCTGTGGCAGCCCCTCAAATATTGGAAGACCACCATCATGTCGCCCCTGGTCCTTCTCTTTATTAGACAAGACAAGCCCAGTTCCTGCAACCGTTCATTGTATGTTTTAGCCTCCAATTCCCTAATCATTCTGGTTGCTCTTCTGTGTACTTTTTCTAGAGTCTCAACATCTTTTTTGTAATGTGGTGAACAAAACTGGATGAAGTACTCTAGGTGTAGTCTTACTAAGGCTTTATAGTACTTCCCTTGATCTTGACTGTATTCCTCTGTTAATACAACTTAGGATTGCATTAGCTTTTTTGGCTGCTGCTGCACACTGCTGGCTCATATTTAGCTGGTTGTCCACTAAGACTCCAAGATCCCTCTCACAGTTACGGCTATTGAGCCTGGTTTCACCCAGTCTATATGTGTACTTTTGATTTTTCTTGCCTAAGTGTAGGATTTTACTTTTCTCTACATTGAATTTCATTTTGTTAGTTTATGGCCCAGTGTTCTAGTCTCTTGATTCATCTGGATCTTGAGCCTATCTTCTTGGGTATTAGCCATTCCTGCCAGCTTAGTATCATCTGCAGATTTGGTAAGTTCCTCTTCTATTCCTTCATTTAAGTCATTAATGAAGATATTGAAGAGTATTGGGCCTAAGATGGAACTTTGTGGCACCCCACTGCTTACTTCCCTCCACGTAGACTTAGACCCATTAAGGACTACTCGTTGAGTATGGTTTGCCAGCCAGTTGCGAATCCATCTAGTGGTGGTGCTATCTATTCCACTTTTTTCTAGCTTACTAAGAAGTAGGTTGTGGTCTACTTTATTGAATGCCTTGCTGAAACCTAAATATATTATGTCCACAGTATTTTGCTGGTCTACTAATTGAGTCACTTTGTTGAAGAATGAAATAAGGTTGGTTTGGCATGATCTGTTTTTAACAAATCCATGCTGACTGCTAGTTATTACTTTACTTCTTTCTAGATGTTGGCAGATCTTTTTTTTATTATCTTTTCCAGTATCTTCCCGGGTATTGATGTTAGGCTGATTGGGCTATACCGTTTTTCTCATATAATAAGGCCGGGTCTTATTTTTTTTTGAGCCCTGAAAAAATGGCTAGGCCGTCTTTTCGGGGGTGACTTAATTCCCCCCCCTTGCATCTTTGGGAGGGCGGGCAGTGATGGCTTGGATGTTGACCTTGGTGTTGGTGGGGCACTTCGTATCGGGGTCAACGCAGGCAGCACCATATCCGGCTGTGCAACAAAAGTACTTCCTAACGGCAAGCCCCCCCACCATTCCCCCCATTTTGCATGTTTTAATATAGGCCTTAATTTGGGGGGAGGGGCTTAATTTCATTTCATGCTTATAAAACATGCTGGGATTTCCTATTGGGGGAGGCCGTATTGTTGGAGAAACAGGGTAGTTTCCTGGGTCTGTTTTTTTCCCCCTTTTTTGAAGATGGGAACCACATCAGCTCTTTTCCAGTCCTCTGGTAGTTCCCTGGTGCTCCAGGATTTTTGAAAGATATGGTGCAGCGGTTCTGAGATGACCTCTGCCAGCTCCTTTAAAACTCTGGATGTAATTCATCAGGCACCAGTGATTTGTTTTCATCAAGATCAGACATGTGTTCTCTTACTATTTTTTTGCTTATTTTAACTTTTATTTCAGGTCTGTCTTTTACAGTTATGTTTTTGGTGGGTTGAGCTATAGTTTCTTTTTGCGTGAAGACAGAGGCAAAGAATGAGTGAAGCAGTTCTGCTTTCTCTCTGTTGCCTGTTACTTCCTTGCCATCTTTTCTCTTTAGTGAACCGACTGTTTCACTGACTTTTTTCTTGTTATTTATATGTTGGAAGAAGCTTTTTTTAAATTATCTTTGACTTTTGTTGCAAGTCTTTGTTCGTTCTGAGCCTTTTCTATCCTGACTTTGTCTTTGTATATTCTATCTGCTATCTGCTGATATTCTGCCTTGGTTGTATGTCCTTCTTTCCATTTTTTGTACTTGTCCTTTTTTTCTTTCAATTTGCCAGAGAGATCTTTGTGCAATCATGCTGGTTTCTTCTTGGATTTCTTGTTTTTCTTTCTCAGTGGTATTGTGCTGGTCTGGGCTTCTATGATCATACTTTTTAGAGTTTCTCAAGATTCTTGAGTTGTTTTCCCCTTTAGGATTTTCATCCATGGAATCTTTCCCAAGTTCTCTCTGAGTTTATTGAAATCAGTATTGTCTGTGGTGTTGAAATCTATTCAACACCACAGACAATACTGCTACCCTTTAAAAAGACCTTGACTATGTATCAGAATAGTCAAACAAATGGCAACTTCAAATCTCAACAAATAAATGCTCTGTCTTACACATTGGCAAAAAATATATATCAGAAAATAAAATACAGGCTGAATAGTCAAGACCTTGTTGATGATCCAAACTCTGTCAAGGATGTTGGAGTACTCATCTCTAATGACCTAAGTGCTAGAGCCCACTGTAACTACATAGCCAAAAAGGCATTAAGAGTTGTTAACCTAACCTTATGTAGCTTTTTCTCTGGTAATATTACACTACTAACTAGAGCATACAAAACATTTGCTAGACCAATACTCAAATACAGCTCATTAGTCTGAAACCCATATTACGTATCTGATATTAACAGAGTGGAGAAAGTCCAGAAATATTTCACAAGAAGAGTTCTCCACTCCTCTATTCATTGCAGAATACCTTATGCCACCAGACTCGAAATTCTAGATCTAGAAAACCTAGAACTACGCCGCCTTTGGTCCAATCTAAGTATAGTATATAAAATCATACATTGCAATGTCCTACATGTCAATGAACACTTCAGCTTCAACCATAACAATACAAGAGCAAACAATAGATACATACTCAAGGTTAATCGCACCAAATTTGATTGCAAGAAATATGTCTTCAGCAACAGAGTGGTCAATGTCTAGAATACTCTATTTGACTCTGTGGTTTCTTCCCCAAATCACAAAAACTTTAACCTTAGACTGTCTACTATTGACCTCACCCCTTTCCTAAGAGGTCTGTAGGGGCCTTGCATAAGCGCACCAACGTGCCTACCATCCCTGTCCTATTGTTTCTTTTATTTTTCTTATATGTATCCATGTATTCATAACTATGTTTTTACTTATACCTATTATCTTGTAAGCAATTGACAAACCAAATAAAATAAAAACATAAATAAGTCATTATGTTCTGTTGCTTGTGTTTGTGTTATGTTGAATTCTATTATGACATAGTCACTTTCACCCAAGGTTCCTGCAGTTTCAACTCCCTCTATCACTTCTTCTCTGTTTGTAAGAATTAAGTCCAGTATGGCTGTCCCTCTAGTTTCACCCTCTACCTTTTGGACAACAAAGTTGTCAGCTAGATTGGTTAGGAACTAATTTGCAGATTTAGTTTTCCAATTGATATCAGGATAATTGAAGTCTCCCATTACTATTGTTGTGTGTTTCCTGCATATGTTCATTAGTTGGCTGGCAAAAAGGACATCTATATTTTCTGCTTGATTGGGTGGCCTATAATATACACCTATGCCATGTCATTCTTTTTTTCTTTTATATTGACCCATATGCATTCTACGAGGTTTTCATCTTTGGTTTCATGCATTTCTATAGCAATATAGTGGTCCTTTACATACACTGCAACTCCACCTCCACTTTTATGGGGTGTGGTTTTTTTTTTTTTTTTTAATAGTTTGTATCCTTCTACCAGTATGTTCCAGTCATGGGTTTCATCCCACCAAGTTTCTGTTATTCCAACTATATCATATTTACCTTCATGTATTCGTAGTTCGAGTTCACCCTGTTTGTTCCCCAGACTTTGTGATTTGTATATAGGCACTTGAGATCTTTATGTCTGACACTGTGTTTCCTGTCTACATAACTTGTGTTGTGTCTGCCTGTCCCTAATTTCTTGCCACCTGTTTGATTAGTGCACATGATATGGCACTCACTATTAAATGCTTGGTTTTGGTTGGCATCAAGGTTGATAATCTTACCTGCACAAACATCTATTTTGCATGCACTGGTATCCTTATTAGTTTTAGGTTGCTGGGGACAGAAATATTCTGAATCCATTAATTCTCTGTCCCCGCTGTTCAGTTTAAATGTTTATTCAGGAAATCGGTGAATTTAATGCCAAGTAACTCAGTCCCTTTCTTTGATAGATGCAATCTGTTAGGGTTTGGGAATTAACCCCTAGAAGAGTATTGCAGCAGTAGTCAAGCCAGGCAACCAAAGGAGAGCGGAAGGGCCCCAGAGTATACACACACTGAACACAAACACTGTTTGTAGTTTAAATAGTTTTTAATCCAGTTAGAGTTTAAGAATTGTCATTCAGTCCATTAAGTCATTCACAGTATTTCCATCCAGTAAGACTCACTAGTATAGTCCAAGTTAAGAGTCCTTGCAATATCTTTATCAGCCGATAAAGATATCTTCTCCTCCTCCGGTTTCACTCTCCAGAGAAACAAACGCTGGATATTCAGTAGAATTACGCAGTAATCAGCAAACAGTAGCAAACAATAACAGTTCAGTCACAGGCACTCACAGTCAGTAATCTCAGTTAGTCGCAGTAGCACACAGTAAGTCGCAGCAGCACACAGTTACAGTCAGTAAGCTTTCCAGCTTCTAATGCTTCCTTATATTGTAACTTCTAACCGCACCCTTAATCGGCTAATTGCCTGCTGCATTGTGCTTAAAGTGATAAGCACTTAAACCATGATATCTAAGTTTTATATATTTATTCACCCAAACCATATTTGGTATCAATGTTATACCTAACACAATCCATCTCTTTTGTACAGTTTTTCATTGGACCAGCTGCAGGCATCATGACTAATAAAATCAAAGCCTTCCCTTTTACACCACTCCTTTAGCCACACATTAAACTCTGGTACACTCTACCGTTTCTCTTTTTGTTCCTTGTATACTGGTAGAACCTCTGAAAAGATAAGCCTACAGCCCATATTACTAAGTTCATGCCCCAAGCTCTGGAAGTCTTTCTGAACAGAAAGTACATCCTTCTAGGATAGATCATTTGTACCAAAATGTATAATAGCATCACCATCACAGTCCTTGCTGGCATTCTTGACTATCTTAAGAATATGCTTCTTGTCTCTGATGGCAGTAGCACCTGGTAGACACCTGACCTCTTTCAAAACCTCATTATCCTTTCCTAAATTTACATCCCTTACAATTGAATCCCCAACCAGAAGGTGGCTTCTCTTTTTGGATGCCTTGCTCTTCTTGTGTGACTGGTGCGTAATATCTGATTCACACTTTCTTCTTTCCAAAGTAAGTTCTTCTTCTAGGACCATGATCCCTAACTTACTTATCATTATCACAACTACCTTGACCTGTCACTTTAGTGCCCCTATTAAGGTCAGCAAGGGCACTGTATCTGTTATGCTGGGACACAGGTAAATCACCCTGTCAGATCCCACGCTGTCCATACTGCCCTTTTCCTGTAGGATCTTGTGGTAGTGGTGGCTGGTAGCAGGGCAGCTCAATTGATAGCTGATTTGGACACCTAATTTCTGCTTGGAGAGCACAGATTAGAGATTCTAGATAGGTAATCTGTCCATGTAGACTGGCAATTCAGCACAGTCCATAATTTTCTTAATTACTTCCTCCTGCATTGGTATTTTATCATTTTTCCTATTCTTAACAAATACAATCCTAGCCGCAGTTAGTACATTTACAATCAAATATTTCAACTCTTTGTTGTATATTTCCAGTATAATTCAAAATAAAAAGACCTCTGGTTTAAAGTCTATATGTTGTTTTAGCATTTTTTCCAACCATGTGTGCAATTTAGTCCAATATTTCTTTGCATCCGAGCATGTCCACCACATATGGTAATATGAACCAGGTATCTGATGACACTTCCAACATTTATCCAATTTATTCTTAAACATTCTCGCAAGTCTCATCAGGGGTAGATGCCACCTGTAAAACATCTTATACAAATTTTCTTTATATGCAGTTGACATTGTCCTTTTATTAATTTTGAGAACACAATTTTTGCCATTTTTCTAAATCAATTCCATATCCAAAAATTTTCCCCCAAGGAATCATCATTTCTTTAACTTGTTCCTCCTCCAATTTAAATTCTAATAAGTGTCCATAAAGTTTTTTAATTACCTATTCATCAGTACCCATCAAAATCTTATCTAAGTCAGTCAACTTATCATAAATACCTCCTGCTTTAACATCTTTGTCAAATCTAGATTGCATTTTCAAATATGAAAACTAATTCATTTTTACACCTTGTTCTTCCAATGCTTGCACAGATTTAAGTTCACTCTTTTCATTCAATATTTCATCATATCTAACTGTTTGTTTCTTTTTATATATTATTGGATAAGAAAAAGCTTCAATAGTTGATATCCATGTTGGAATTTTTAAATAATATTGTCTTTTTATCTTCTCCCAATTCAAAAACAATGCCTCTCGAATATAATGTCTTCTAAAATACCCCTGAGTTTTAGTTCCCTTGTACCAAAGGAAGGCATGCCATCCCATCAGCAAGTCTATTGTTCCTTAATGATATCCATTCCTTCACCCACATCAAATTTGTTGCTTGGTAATACAACTCCCAGTTAGGGAAGGCAAACCCTCCTCTTATTCTTGCATCTTGTAATAATTTTAATTTTATTCTTGCTTTTTTACCCTGCCAAATATATTTCAACACAATTCTGTTTAAATCTTCAAAAAAAACCCTCCTTCCCTAGTCGGATTGGAATTGTATGGAATAAATATAAAATTCTAGGCAATACATTCATCTTAATTGTAGATATTTTCCCAATCAATGATAATTGTAAGTTTCCCCATTTTGTCAAATCTGTCGCAATCTACTGTTTGAGTTTAAAATAATTATCCTCCTTTGGTGTACTACATCTTGATGTAATGTATATTCCTATATACTTAACTTTGTTAGTGACCTGTTTTTCTAAAACTTCTTCCAACTCTTTCTTTCATCTTACTAGCATATTCTTTGTTAGTATCTTTGTTTTATCTTTGTTTATTTTCAAACCTGCTACTTTTCCATATTCTTCTATTTTTTCTATTAATTTAGGTGCTGTTTCCAATGGGTCTTCTAATATAAATACCAGGTCATCTGCAAAAGCTTGCAATTTATACTCTTCCTTTTGGATTTTCATTCCTTTTATTTCTTTATCTTCTCTAATATTCCTATTCAACACTTCCAATGTTAACACAAACATCAGGGGTGACAGTGGACAACCCTGCCTTGTCCCTTTTCTTATATCTATAGATTCTGTTAGTTCTCCATTTACCATAACTTTTGCAGTTTGTTCATAATATATCGTTTGAATGGCTTGAATGAATTTTTTACCAAAGCCCATTTGCTCCAATTGAAATAACATAAATTGCCAACTCACATTGTCAAAGGCTTTTTGTGCATCTAAAAACATCAAAGCCATTTGCTTCTCAGGATGTGCCTCATAGTGTTCCAGCATATCCAAAATAATTCTGACATTGTCTTTGATTTGTCTCTTTGGCAGGAATCCATTTTGATCAATATGGATAAAGCTATTTAAGTATCTTTTTAGTCTTTCTGCCAAGATTGAAGCAAATATTTTATAGTCTGAATTTAATAGGGATATAATTTTTAACTTTATTTATTTTTATTTATTTATTTGATTTGCCAATTGTTTACAAGATAATAAGTATAAATGTATACATAGTTGTGAATACATGAAATGGTTACATATAAGAAAAATAAAAGAATAAGAGAAACAATAGGACAGGGACGGTAGGCACGTTGGTGCGCTTTATGCACGCCCCCTACAGACCTCTTAGGAAAGGGGTGAGGTCAATAGTAGACAGTCTAAGGTTAAAGTTTTTGGGGTTTGGGGAAGAAACTACAGAGTCGGGTAGAGTATTCCAGACATTGACCACTCTATTGCTGAAGTCGTATTTCCTGCAATCAAGTTTGGTGCGGTTTACTTTGAGTTTGTATCTATTGTGTGCTCTTGTGTTGTTATGGTTGAAGCTGAAGTATTCATTGACAGGTAGGACATTGCAATGTATGATTTTGTATACCATGCTTAAGTCAGACCGAAGACGGCGTAATTCAAGGTTTTCTAGTTCTAGAATTTCAAGTCTGGTGGCATAAGGTATTCTACAGCGAGTAGAGGAGGAGAACTCTTCTTGTGAAATATTTCTGGACTTTCTCAATTGTGCTAATATCAGATACGATGTGTGTGGGTTCCAGACTGATGAACTGTATTCGAGTATTGGTCTAGCAAATGTTTTGTATGCTCTGGTTAGTAGTGTGATATTACCAGAGAAAAGCTACGTAGGATTAGGTTAACAACTCTTAATGCCTTTTGGCTATGTAGTTGCAGTGTGCTCTAGCACTTAGATCATTAGAGGTGAGTATTCCAAGGTCCTTTACAGAGCTTGGGTCATCAACAAGATCTTGACTATTCAGCTTGTATTTTATTTTCTGATTTTTTTTGCCAATATGTAAGACAGAGCATTTATTTGTTGAGATTTGAAGTTGCCATTTGTTTGACCATTCGGATACATAGTCAAGATCTTTTGTAGGGTAGCAGTATTGTCTGTGGTATTGAACAGCTTTACATCATCAGCGAAGAGAACGCAATTGCTCTTAATATGATCACAGAGGTCGTTTATGTAGAGTATGAAGAGAGTTGGTCCTAGAACACTGCCTTGGGGAACACCACTATTGACAGGTACTGGATTTGATAGGACGCTCCCGATTTTGACCATTTGTTGTCTGTTTGACAGGAATGCTTCTATCCAGTTATTCAGTTGTCCAGAGATACCATAGGATTTTATTTTTAGGAGTAGTTTGTCATGTACCACTGAATCAAAGGCTTTACAGAAGTCTATGTAGATTGCGTCTATTGCTGCAGGTCTGTATCCTCCTTCGGTATAAGTGTAATGTATGCTTCTGTCCATGTTTTGGGTATGTTTTTCTTTAATATAACTTCAACTTCGTTCATAACTTCTAATAGGTGAAGATTCAGTATTTCCTGAAAGGTCATGTAAAATTCTGCTGGTAAGCCATCTGGACCTGGTGCTTTTCCAACATTCTGTTTTTTAAAGCTTCTGTTAATTCCATCATTGTTATATTCCCTTCTAGGATTGTTTCAATATCTTTAGGTATCTGAGGTAAGTTCGCTTTCTGTAAATATTGCTTAACTTTTTCTTCTTGAATATTCTCTTGAAAATACAATTTCCCATAGTAATTTTGTATAATTTTTTTCTTCTCCTCATTTCCATAACATGTATATTCATCTTCATTTATTAGTTGCCTAATCCTTCTTGATTCTCTCTCCTTTCTCAATTTATAGGCTAGCCATCTGCCTAGTTTATTTTCATCTTCAAAGTAATTATGTTTAGTGTTTTTAATTTTTTGTTAGTTCCTCTTTTTCCATTAGTCCCATTAGTCCTGCCTTGGTATAATGCTCTCTAATGGTTTCTTTATTCTTTATTATTATCTGCAATTCATTACAGATTTCATACTCACAAGACCATTGCTAAGAATTAGGCAATATTTCCTTGAGCAGCTTTTTGGATTCCTCATCTACTCTGTCTTTGCAAATGTGGAGGAGATTCTAACTAATTCTCTGGTGCCATGGATTATAACAAACAAAGAAGCAGCAGCACTGAAAAAAGAGACAAAGTAAATGAGTGGGAATTTTAAACAGACTAAGAAATAGGGGGAAAAATCTCCTCTCCCTTCAATCTTTCTGACTAGTTTATGCTCACTAACACTGTTCAACTATTTACAAAGTCTGCACTACTATTACTGTTAATCTTCTCATCACTCTTTATCACCCATCCATCCCACTTGTGACTGTATGACTGTAACTTTGTTGCTTGGATCCTTACAATTTATATTGACTATTTCCTAGCATGATTTATTTATTTATTTGATTTGATTTGTCAATTGCTTACAAGATAATAGGTACAAATATAAACACAGTTATGAATACATGAAATGTATACATATAAGAAAAATAAAAAGAAACAATAGGACAGGGATGGTGAGCACGTTGGTACGCTTATGCACACCCCTACAGACCTCTTAGGAAAGGGGTGAGGTCAATAGTAGACAGTCTAAGGTTAAAGTTTTTGGGGTTTGGGGAAGAAACCACAGAGTCAGGTAGAGTATTCCAGACATTGATCACTCTGTTCCTGAAGTCGTATTTCCTGCAATCAAGTTTGGTGCAGTTTACCTTGAGTTTGTATCTATTGTTTGCTCTTGTATTGTTATGGTTGAAGCTTTGATTGCTTATTGTACCCTATGACTATCATTAAGTGTTGTACCTTATGATTCTTGACTCTTGATGAATGTATCTTTTCTTTTATGTATACTGAGAGTATTTGCATCAAGACAAGTTTCCTGTGTGTCCAATCAAACTTGGCCAATAAAGTATTCTATCAACATACCTTATGTCTAGCCCATAATTAGATAATATTTTTGGAATATTTGAGTAATGGAACACAAATTAGGTAATCATTCATCTGGCTTCCTGCTTATATGTTCCAGCAAAGGAAGTTAACCAATCAAAGGATAGTCATATAAAGATAAATACAACATCAATCTGTTGTGTTCAAAAAATTGCTCCTAACTAATATTTTGCTGAATTGCTGTCAGGTTTCTAAATCCTTAATACTCTTAATATTAAAACATGCTGAAAACAAGTTAGGATAGTCCAAATTTTTATGTCATATATTAGCCAAATTGAAATGTTTAGTATGGATTTGGATATACATTTAGTATGGATTTGGATACATTAAACAAAAGCATGCACAAAATAAATAACTAGATATATCCCAATCTTTTGGCCAACCTACAAATTTGCCTCTTTATTCGTGTTTTGAAATTGCAACAATTTCCAAATCACAAATTTTAATTTAACAGAAAAAAAATAGTTTCTTCACCCCCTCCCTCCCTCTCCCTCTTTTCTCTTTTAAGTAGAATTTACCTAGGATATCTTGTAAATATTCAGAATGTTTGCCATAAAGGAACAGATGTAAGTGTTAGACCCTGCAATAATAGATGTTGCCTTATCCTTTACATCACACTTATAGTTAGAAATCAATCTGCCTGGGTAGACAAACTCAATTGAAGCAAAGGTGGTTCTTCTTGCTGTGAAATAGCTATCAGAAATAAGAATCCCCAGAGTTATGTTAGCTAACATGAGGGTCTTTTCATTGATCTCCTTTACAGCAAAAATTAAAGCTAAGACATGTAGGAAAAACCTGCAATGAGATGCTAATTTTTTTAAAAAATCACATATTTTATAAGTCAGCTGAAGACAATGAGCCAAAATAAATGCACAATAGCAACAGAGGAAAACATATAAAGAGATTTGCACTCAGATCTGATATATTTATTGTTTGAATACCAAACCAATTAAATCAGTAATTTGTAACTTATATATGCGCCAAGATACACAAATATGAAAATGAATACAATACTGTGGCAAGTGGAATTGAAATATTTCCAAAGCCATTTCAGGATTTCTAATGAATTTTATTACAATAAATGTTGGTCTGATGAAGAGGATGGGAAACTCTCTATAAATGGAGCTCAGTATTAGTAGCCTGTTCAGCTATTATGGATAGTTTTCAATAAGGATACAGTAGTCAATAAAATAAATTTTCATCAATATTATTAACAAATCCAGTTAGTAGAACTAATAATACTACCTTCTTATTATGTAATAATTAAACCTTAAATATTGGTTTTCCTTGCAAAAGGAAGGAAACTTGCAAAAAGCGATCAAATAATATGCATCATCCACGGAAAATACAATGGGCAAAAAACCCAAATATGGAATATATAGACTTCCAAATTTATAATTACTTAAAATGAAATCACTGTGTTTAACTTTGGTCTCCTACTCAGAAAATGTTAAGGTTATTGAGAGCAATGGCAGTGGTCACCTGCATCCATAAAAAAAAAAAAAACTGGATTGATAAAAAAATAAACATTTTGCCCCTACTGATAATAATAGTAATAACATCTGGCAGACTATGCCAACAACAACAACAACAACAACAACAACAACAACAACAATGAAGTAAAAATGTGGCAGTTGGGAGAAAGGCTTTCCTTCATTTTGGTACTCCATTCTCTACTAAAGTTGTTATCACAGCATAGAAAGGGTTTTACATTTTTATTAAATACAGAATCTATCTATACCTGTATCTGTATCTCCATATCTATCTGTCTGTCTATCTATCTATCTATCTATCTATCTATCTATCTATCTATCTATCTATCTATCTATCTAAAACGTCATTGTTTCAGCCATCATGTAGGACTGAGACATAATGCCAGCAATGATGAGATCTCCCGAATGATAGTATTTATGCTTAATAAGATGAAGCTTGCCCATAGAACATGTTGGGCTCATAGGAGGAATATGGCAAACAATGTCTGGCAATAGTGCTGTTATCACAATCATGAACAGTAACATCTTTTAAAAGAAAAAATACATCAGGTACCAATTTATTGTGTACACACTAAGCAAAAGAACTCGTTGATTAGAACTGCCCACATATATGAAGAATCACATTGCAGATTTTATCTTTCTATTCCCAACCATGAAGGGATCAATATTAGTTAATTGTTGTTATTTTCTGTAGAACTATTCAGGGATTTGAGAAATGTTCAAGTAATTTGCACTCCTGGTAGCTACGGGGGAAATAAACATGCCACTTATTATGATGATTAAAAAAACAAGTAGAAGATAAATAATGAAATAAAATATTTCATTGACCTATGAAATAGGAAGAAAAAACTTGTAGAAGTAGAATTAGAAATAAAATGTAGTTTTGAAGTTCTATACTTGTAAACAAGGAATATCACTGAGGACAAGATCTAAACTGAGCTAAATAAGAAAACCTCAGAAAAGAAACTTGAATAATCAGGAAGACACCACAATTTGTAACATTTATTTTGCTAAAGAGTAAAGAGTACTTCTCCTTCATGGGTTACTGCCTTGTCAGGGCGAAAGGGCTTGCTTAGCTCAATGAAGCTATGAGTTATGTCATCCAAGGCCACCCAAGATGGACAAGTCATAGCAAAGGGTTCTGACAAAATGTGATCCACTGGAGAAGATAATGGCAACCCACTCCAGTATCTTTCCCATGGACAGTACCAAAAAGCAAAAAGATATGACACTGGAAGATGAGTCCCTCAGGTTGGAAGGTGTCCAATATGCTACTGGGGAAGAGCAGAAGGCTAGTACTAGTAGCACCAGAAAGAGTGAAGTGATGGGGTCAAAGCCAAAAGGATGCTCAGTTGTGTTTATATCTGGTGGTGAAAGGAAAGTCTGATGCTGTTAAGATCTATACTCCATTGGAACTGGAATGTAAGATTCATGAATCAAGGCAAGCTGGGCATAGTCAAACAAGTGATGACAAGACTGGACATTGGCATCTTAGGAATCAGCAAACTAAAATGGACAGGAATGGATGAATTTAATTCAGATGAGTAGATAAACTACTGTGGGCAAGAATTCCTAAGAAGAAATGGATTAGTAGTCTTCATAGTCAATAAAAGAGTAGGAAAAGCAATACTGGGATACAATCCCCAAAATGACAGAACGATCTCATTTCGAATCGAAGGCAAACTATTCAATATCACAAAGGATAGGAAGGACTGGAAGAACATTGTCTAGGGGGTTGCGATGGGTCGGACATGACTTCGCAACTAACAACAACAAAGAGTACTTGCTTTCTTTTATTTAAAATTATTCATAAATTATATTATTATTCATAATAGAACATTTAGATTATAGTTTATAAACAATTAGAAAATATAAAATATTTTCTTTGTTTAAAAAATTATGTGACCCTCCTCCAACTCACACACAAGTAATCATGTGCATTAAAAATCATTAAAAACATTAAAAATCAAGAACAAAAATCCTTACCAACCGCACAACACATACACACTCCAACATTCTATGGCAGCATTGACACAATCAAATCAATCATTTGATCAGTTGGTGGGATTTCCAACTAGATTTGTATTGAGAGTAAAGAGGAGATTTATCATTGATGATACTTGATGGTAGGAAGGTTCAGAGGCTAGACTCTTGAACCTTTTATTTGCCTGTTTGCAGGTAGTATGTTGAGATTCTTATAAATAGAAGGATAACAATAAAAAACCTTATGGTGCCCATTCACAGAGTTGATCTGGTTCCTTGTACCTGACAGTTCTCTCGCCATTCATGGTAATATAATCAGAAACTTTTAGAAAAGCAACAAGGTGAGGACCAATTGTATTTTATGGGGAATGATGTTGTGTAGGGAAGAGGCTACACTGAGAAGGCCCTTTTTCATGATCCTCTAATGAACTTTACATTTTATGTTGCAGTTGGTTGAAGACTGTAATGTATAGAATCAATCAGCATACCGAACTCCATATTCAGGATTATTTGTTTATAACTGTCCCTTTTTATTGGGATTGGGTCTGAAAATAATGAGCTGGCATTGGGGAAAAATATGGAGCCTAGTAATCCAGTTGTTGAAGTAACTTGGAAATATTTTCATTGCGCTATGTACAGTATTTCCCCTTCATGATCAGATAGGTTGTGATATACAGACAGTACAATATACAGACACAAATGATATACAGACACTACAATGACTAACATGCAAAACATGGCAATTTTGGCTTTTTTAAAGCTAGGTGGTAGTCTGAAGATGCACTAAGGGTGGAGAAATACATACAATATGCCGCATATTGTGTACAATATGCAGCATATTCTTATGGAATAATCACTTAATCATAAATTTTCAAGAGTTGTAAAATTCAATCTAAGATGTTAGCATCTAATATACATTAGCATCTGTTCTTTTCCACAACGGTTACCCTAAAAAGATTAGAAATCCAGATAATTTTTAATGAAGCTATGATTTTTTTCTTAGTAGCTTATTCCTCATTTGAAGAATGTCTTCTCCCCAGAAATATGACAAAAATATCAAGAAATGTTTCTACTGAGTGAATAGGACAAGACCTTTCAGATAAATGTTGCTTATTTCAGGAAGTAGAGAATACCAGGATCAGTCCTGGTCTTCTAAAGAAACCTGTCTTTAAAAGAAAATGAAGCTCTATTGTAGCAATAACACAAGAAAAATATGTTCTGTAATGAAATAAATCCTTTATCTCTTTATCAGCTGCTCCTTTTTATTCAAATCAGGTCTCAACAAAATAATGTAGCATTTAGAGGAAAAGATGCAGTACAATAAGCCAGCTGCAGAAGGCAAAATGGAGGAGATTGTATATTGTATATTTGCCTTTGGTGCTCAGATAGGTTGGAACAAATAATATCCAGACACTACAAAAGACCAACATGCTGAAAGTTATGAATTTGGCTTCATTAAAGCTATCAGGTAGCTTCCAAGCAAAGAAAGCCACTGTAAAACTGATAACAATCAAGAACCCCAAAAAACTAAGAACAGTATAAAACATAGTGGTTGAACCTTCACTACATTGCAGGACAATTTCTTCAGGCATTGAGTGCAAGTCAGGATCAGGGAATGGGGGGGGGGGGGATTATAAGCCATACAACACAAATTGTAATTTGTACTAAGGAGCAACCAAGGACAATAGCGATAGCCAGTTTTTTCCCTACCCATTTCCTTATTTGAGATCCTGGCTTAGTGGCCATAAAAGCAAGAACAATGGTTGTTTTCCCCAGCAGACAAGAAAGGGCTATAGAGAAGATAATGCTAAAGGCAGTTTGTTGCATGAGACATTTCACTTGGTCAGGTTGCCCAATGAAAAGCAAAGTGAAAAGGAAGGATAGAAGGAGAGCATTGAGAAGAACATAGGTGAGATTCCTGTTGTTGGCCTTGACAATGGGTATGTCCTGGTGTTTAATGAAGATTCCCAGAACCACAGCTGAGATGAAAGAAAAGAAGAGAGCAACACTTGTCAAAGTGATTCCCAAGAGTTCTTTGTAAGACAAAAATATTATCTGTTTCAGAATGCAAAGATTTTTAGCTTTGTTTGGGTATTGATTGTCTGAACATATGAAACAGTCACTTGCATCTCAAAAACAAAAGGGTTGTGCTTCAAGTATAACAATTATTTGACTTAGATGAGCTGAAAATTAGTTGATAAGATTTTATTAATTCCTGATTACTTTATAACAAATGTGAAATGTACCAATGTATGTGAATGTACCAATGCATAGGTCTGTTCTCTCTCTCTTTCTCTCACTCTCTCTCTCCCCCTCTCTCCCTGCCTCCCTCCCTCTCTCTGTCTCTCCCCTGTCCCCTCCCTCTCTCTTTGTGTGGATGTATTTGTTTGGTGGTGTTTGGACTGGTTTTCGATATTTGTATGTATTGGCCAATAAATAGACTTTTTTTTTCATAACAATGATGCAGCTACATATTTTATCCTAGATAAAAATGAGCCTTTGGCAGAGTCTAAGGCTGCTAGCAGCATAATGTAATGGAGAAAAAAAAAAGGACATTGGATATTCTAAAAAAACAATTGTATTCAGTAAGTGCTGTAAGTCACTGTGTGGCTTGTGTGGGTTTTTTCAGCTGCTATATGTTTTAATTTTTGTAATTTGAATGCAATTGTTTTTATTCTATTTATTATCATCCACTGTATAGAGTCACTTGTTGAGATGGGTGGTTGTACAAATTCATTAAGAAAAGTCATGGAATGTTATCATAGAAATAAGAATCTACTGTTAGCTCCTTCATTACATATACATAAGTTTCAAAGGCAGATAGTAATATCAGATCAGTAGCACATTCTTACTTCTGAGCGAAGAAGACTGCAATTAGAAGACAGTTCTAATTTCAAGATTAGTGCTGGGTCATAATACATTTATACATATCTACATTTATACACCTCTTACCTGTTTTGTTTGAGATCTTCCTTTCTGCGCATAGAAGACAATCATAGCAACAAAATGGTCAACCTTCTCTTTTAAACTTGCTGTAACCTGAATAGCAATTATCATTGCACACAGAAAGGGGCAGCAACTGTGAAATGAAACCAAAATGTTGTTATTATTGCTGTTATTTCATAGATCTGTACTTCTCCGTAAGAGTACTAGTATGAAGTGAATTTTTGAGCACAAAATGAAATAGCAAAACTTTTCTGAAACAATGCTATTGCTATGCATTTCTAATAGACAAATCTATTACATATCTATTTAAGGAAATAGTATTATTGTGTCTCTTTAGCAAGTACTTTGGAACATCTGCGAACATTAGTGAATGTGAGTAGATATTGACAAACTTTGAAGTTGTGTCAAAGCTTAACCATGAAGGCTGACTCCGCTTCTATATTCAGACAAATTTAATCATGGTGACCCAGATGGATTATATCTCTGTAGTTGGTAAGGAGAAATAAAATGTTGTTAATACTTTGAACTTTGAGCATCACACAGAAACTAAACAAAATTATGTTTGATAGGTATATTCAGTTACTTGGATATTGGTATTCCAATGGGAAGGAAGGAAGGAAGGAAGGAAGGAAGGAAGGAAGGGAGGGAGGGAGGGAGGGAGGGAGGGAGGGAGGGAGGGAGGGAGGGAGGAAGGAAGGAAGGAAGGAAGGAAGGAAGGAAGGAAGGAAGGACAATTCCAGATAACCAGATAGAAAATAGATATGCCTACAAATCCTTTAAGCAAGTAATAAAAGCTCAGACATTTGTAGTTCTTTATAACTATCACTGGATTGTTCATGTACTAAATTTTGTCTTGGCTTGTCTTGATTAAATTTAAACTACTTTCACATCAGAATAATTAAATATGTCTCAATGTTGTTGCTCTAAGTCTAAAACTTTAAAAACACACAAACACAAAGATAACAAAAGTTAAGATAATATAGATTTTGGACATCCACCTTTAGTAAATTCACTACAATTGTTGAGATTTGAACTCAATGCCTTTTCAGATGTACCCCAGCTGATTGTTGAATTCTCTCAGCATAGAGTATAAACATATATAGTTCCAGCCCTGTCTATATTTCAGCATAGTTTAAATCATATGTACTTTTTATTACTGCAATATCTTCTCTCATGTAGCCAATCTAGAAATATTATCAGTAGGTTTCAGTTTTAACAATAATGACTCAGTGAAGGATAGTACCTATTTATGGTTATTTTTTGTGAACAAAGACACAATCAATAAATGAACAAAGACATGATGGGGAAAAGGGGGGGGAATGTTTAACACAATTTGAAAAGTAAGCAGGAAGTACCTTGTTAAACTCATTTGGCCATGTGATATTCTCTACAGAAATGGTGAACAACTTATCTTGAGAAGCTGTGGGATCTACCCTTCCAATTTTGACATTAAGAAAAGCCTGGTTTGGGAATGTGATCCAATTGATGATATCAAATCCAGTACTTAATTCCCCATTTTCATTAAAATAATTTTTATCTCCAACAGTGTTATTAAATGATGGTTTTTTTCAGATAGTGATACAGCTAAATAGAAGAATTCATAGGGATAAATACATATACTACTTATACTTTACACTGCTAGATTTCACACTTTGGTCCAGTTTATTTATTCAATAAATACTGAATCAAGTCAAATAATTGATTAGCTATAGATTGTCAAGTTATACCAATAAGATATACATATCATTGTAAAATTAAAAATAATTCTTAATATTATAAGAACACTAGAAAATGAAGGAGCTAAGTATCACCATTCCAATATTCTTATTATGTCCCTCTGTAAGATATATAATACCTGCCAGGCTTCTTGATTCACTGTCACTTGTCTTCCACTGGCTGCTCTAACTTTATATTTGAATCTTGCTGAAAGCATGGCTTACAATGCATTTCCCATGGCATAGACTGCATTATAGATGCTGTAACTTTTCCCAGTCATAGTGGTATCAAAGATAGCATTAGGAAGACTCTCCAGCTTCTCTTCTCCAGTGCACATTATTCCAATATCCTCATCCAACCTGGGGAAGGAACATAAAAATGCCTGTTCCCAGAACAATCTTGTTAAATGGTCTTCCTTTTCTGAAGTTGGATTTCTTATTTGTAAAAAAAATTTGAATCCTGAAATCTCCTTGGAGGACACTGTAAAAGATATCACCCCATAGAAGAAATCCATCCCTCACATTCTTTGAAAGGAAAGGGAGGTGAACTCCATCTGGGCTGTCATTATCCAAACTTTGTCTTTTCCCTTGATTGGTATCTCTTCCAAATCTGAAGCATAGGGGAACATTCTAAAAATGACCGTGACCTGGTTTTCACAATGTAAGATCAAAACATTGGAAGTACTATTCATGATAACCATGTACATTTTAATCAATTCATGAAAAGTAACTAAAATGTTGTCAGAAAATATCTCCATGGCCAGCTGTTTCATGAATTCAAAACACACACCTTTCTGGGGAAACATAGTGACAGCATTCTGTACAAATCTCTCTCCACTCTTGGTTCATTGGAAAACCAGCCCAATCCATTTCCATTTTAAATACAACAGCAGACTGAGAATTTCTTTAATCTCAATGCTCTGATCTGGAAAAACCTGATGAAAGAATACATTGTCCTCCTTTTTGGGGACAGGTCCATAGAGGAGCTAGATAAATGAATTAAACAGATGATGGATACTCATGTTTTTCCTAAATATATATGAATCACAAAATTTGCCATTAAACATTATCATATGCCCAGCCCAGAATTTAGAGATAATCATCTTTTTAAAAAAATGTACAAATGAACATTGTTACAAAGTCATAGATCTAGATTTAAAAAATAAGTTCTTAATTCTTGATTCAAAAAATAGTACAATTAAACTACATCACACTTGATGAAATTCTGTTGGTCCTAAATAATGGAATAAAAATTATCTCGTTCTTCATCTGGATTCCTGCTTAAATGTCTCAGCAAAAAAAGTGAGAAAATCAAGGGATGGCAATATAAAGATCAATAACCCATAACCCATAACCTATATACCTCAAATGATAAAGTAAAATACAAACCAATTTGGTGTTTCATATATAGCTTTGAATAATTTTCAGTCCCTAAAGCCAGATCCTCCAAGCATTCTTTTTTATGAAAATTGTGATTCTATAAGTTCTGTATAGCGATAGGTTCCTGTTCTGGTTCTGACAAAGAGACTATAAATATTTCATTGCTATTTATCATGCACCCATCTTATTAAAATACCTGTTAATTTTCATAATGTCTGATATAAGAATCAATAGCATATTTATTGGAAAATATATTCTCTCCCATACTACCATTTAACAGGAGGCATCTACTAGGCCCAAAACTCTTGGTTTGGATAACCTGGAACTGCATCGCACTTAGGTATTGCATACAAAATTGTATGTAGTAATGTGTTACCTGTAAAGGACTTTTTCTGTTTTAATTGCAATAATACATGTGCAAACAACCATTCTAAACTTGACTGTAAAAATGTGATTTTTGTAATAGAGTTGTCAAATTTTGGAATGTTCTATCTAATTCAATTGTTTCACAGTTCATCACAAATTGACTTCTGTGGTCCTCACTTCATATTTAAGGGTGCATGCGTAAGTGCACTAACGTGCCCATCACCCCTCTCATTTTATTTTTATACTATTTGTGTTTTCATTTTTGTTTGACAAATTACAAATGAATAAATAAATAAAATTAAAAAAAATCATTTTGTGACTAATGAAACTCCTAGATTGTTTCATGTCAAAATACTAAGCTTTGTGCATTTTGGTTCTGAGGCTTTTATTTCTCAGGGAAGTAACATTCATGCTTAAGTCCAGTCATTCTTTAGCAGTTCAGAAACCTGTGGCCATCATTAGTCTCATTGTCCTGTTTCAGATAATAACTGACTACACTTACCAGGAAGAATTTTGACCTGGATTCTTTGCACTGTTTATCATGATCTGTGATTGGTGAACTCAGCAATGTTTCTATTGTCATATATTTGCTACTATGTAGTCACGTTGTACTTCTTAGAACCATTCCCTTCCTGCTTGAGTGCCAGGCCAGTTTTGTAACCATGACACTTTTTGGATCGAGTGGAATTACAAAATTTTCCAATGGGGGTAGACTTCCTTATATAGTATTCATGGTTACTGAATTGATCATCAGTGGATTCAGGCTCTCCATCATTTTGGTTCCCAAGTGACCTTAGCTTTTTTTTTGCCAAGTCCATGGATGTCCTTGGTTTTTTGAAGAACTGCAAACACTAAAATGTGTTGGCTGTCATCTCTAAAAGTAAACAGCGTGCATCTATAAGTGAGTATAGCCAAAAGCACAGTAGAGCATATTGGAATCTCCATAATGTAGCAGTGAAGAAGGAGGAAAAGATTTTTCACTGTCTCCATGGAATCTCTAAATGATAATTGAATGACTAAATCAGGTTCCTGAATCCTTAATATTATCAATATTAAAATACAGCGAGAGCAAATTAAGATGTTCCCAATTTGTATATCAGTGAACTCATATATGAACCATGAAATTAACTGTACAATATGAATTACCTCAAACACATGCACAGAATAAATAAATTAAAATACCCACATCTTTTGACAAACGTACAAGTTTGCCTCTTCATTCGTGGTTTGAAATTGGTGCGATTTCCAAATCATAAAAGTTAGTATAAAAGAAAAAAAAATAGTTTCCTCCCTCCCTTCCTCCTCTTCTGTCTCTTAAGAAGAATTTACCTGGGGCATCTTGTAAATATTCAGAACGTTTGCCATGAAGGAACAGATGTGAGAGTTAGATCCTGCAACAACAGATATTGCTGTGTCCTTTGCATCACACTTATAGTTGGGGATCAATCTGCGCTTTGTGGAAAGAAGCTCAATTGAAGCAAAGGTGGTCCCTCTTGCCATGAAATAGCTTATCAGCAATGAGAATCCCCAGACTTATGTTAGGTAACATGATGGTCTTTTCATTGATCTCCTTTACAGCAAAGATCAAAGCTAAAACATGTTGGTAATTCTGAAGGAAAAACCTGCAGTAAAAGATATATTTTAAGTCATGCTGCTTTGGTTATAATGGGACTTCTCATACATTTTATAAGTCAATTAAAGACAATAAAAAAGTAAAGATTTCCCTGTCAGTCATGTCCGACTCTAGGGTATGGTAATCATCTCTATTTCTTGGCCAAGGGAGCCAGCATTGTTCAAATATATGGCTACAATTTTTCTCGAAATAGTCTATCTTTGATTTAGCCAGTTGTACCAAGGATTCCAATTGTTATAATAGGTTGAGGATTCTTTATTTTTTAATGATTGGGTTAGTTTGTCCATTTTGGCACATTCTAAAATTTTCTGAATGATCATTTGTTCAGTGGGGATAGAAGGTGATTTCCAGCACTGAGCGAATGCCAATCTGGCAGCGGTTAGGATATGAATTATAATATACTTCGATTTTTTTGGATACTTGTTTATCAAAAATTCCTAGAAGGAAGGACTCTGGTTTGTACTCAGTTTGTTCCTTAGTAATCTCCTCTAGCCAATGCCTAATTTTTTGCCAATGTTTCTGAGTTTCTTTGCATGACCACCACATATGGAAGAAGGTACCTTCTATGTTTTGGCATTTCCAACATTTGGGACTCATGTTGGGGTGCATTTTCGCCAATCTCGAAGGGGACAGGTGCCATCTATAAAACATTTTGTATAAGTTTTCTTTATAAGCTGCTGATTTCGTGATCTTAATGTTCCTATTCCAGATCCTTTCCCATTCTGCTAGGGTGATACTCTGTCCCACGTTTCTGCTCCACGCAACCATATTTCCCTTGACAATCTCTTGTTCTAGTTCCGTTTCCAATAAGTGTTTGTAGAATTTAGATATATTTTTTTTATTCGGTTCTAATAGAATTTTGTCTAAAGTCTGCAATTTATTGTAGATTCTGAATTCCTTAAAATCTTGTTTATATCTACTATGGATTTGAAGGTACACCCACTGATCAATTATAAATCCTCGCTCTTGTAATTCTTGTCATGTTTTCATCTTTCCTTGTGGGTCTAATAAATTCTCGTATTTAATCATTTTAGTTATATTCAAATTATTAGGGTGTACTATTGCTTCCATTGGAGAAAGCCAAATCGGTATTTTTAGATAGAGTTTTTTACGTACTTTTTCCAATTGGTTAGTAGCGAGTCCCTGATAAGGTGCCTATGGAAATATGATTGCCTGGGTTTCCCAGTTTCCCACAGGAAGGCGTGCCATCCTTTCTGCATATAGTGGCCTTCTAATATTAGTGTTCTTTTGTTGGTTAGATTCACCCATTCCTTTATCCATAGTAAAATAGCTGCCGTATGATATATTTCCCAGTTTGGCAGGGCTAACCCTCCTCTGCTTTTCAGATCTTGTAAGGCTTTTACGTTGATCCTAGCTTTTTTTCCCTGCCAAATAAATTTTAGTGTTATCTTATTTAGTTCTATAAAAAAAATTATTTAATTTGATTGGAATTGTCTGGAATAAATATAGAAATTTTGGAAGTATATTCATCTTAATCAAGGCAATCCTGCCCAGTAAAGAAAGCTGTAATTTACTCCAGGAATCTAAATCTTTCTTAGATTGTTGGAGTAGTTTGTCATAATTGTTTTCAACATACAGAAAGTTGAAGAAAAGGTTGGGACAATGCAATTGGCCATGGAAAGAACTGAAATAAAAAATAAAAGAAATAGAGAAGAGGACAGAACAAGCGGAGAAGAACCTAGAAAGGACTGAGGAAGACTTTAAAAACGTAAACAGAGAAATGGAAGATTCCTTGGTCCAACTAGAGATGGACAGAGCAGCAGCATACCTAAGGTTCCAGAACATGGAGGAATCCAAAATTGAAAAACTAGAGCAACTAATGGCAGGTCTGCTGGCTGAACTAGTAGAAAAAGAGAAAGATGACTTACTCAAAGAATTCGACGAAGTCTATAAGGTGAATACCAATTATGCAAGGCATCACAATTGCCCAAGGGAGATACATATCCGTTTTTCAAGAAGATGCGTGAGAGACCTAATACTGAGAATGGCCAGAGATGAGAGAATATTATATAAGGGCAAAGAGATCATTGTTCTTAAGCAAATTCCAAGAAAAGTGAGGGCCATAAGGCAAGAATATAAATTTTTAGCCAATTACTTAAATAAAAAAGAAATTTCATTCAAATGGCTAATCCCAGAAGGGATGTTAATATCGTGGAAGGGAAGAAAAATTAAAATTGATTCAATAGAACAAGCACAAGACTTCCTAGAACAGCTAACAACCACGGAGGACCAACATGCTAGGGAGGAAATTCAAAGGAACATGCAGGAAGACCGTAACCGCCATAGGAACAAAGAAGAAAGACCCGTCCAAATCCAAGGGAAAGACAGCTTACAACAGGAAAGAGAAGAAACAACCCTATGTCAACCACAAGAAGAGAGCCGTATAGTTACAAGACAAAAAGCGAAGCAGACTTAGGTAAATGGAGGAAGGAAGGAAAATTCTTTCCATCAATATAAACGGTTTAAATTCAAGACCCAAAAGGAAAAGGATTCTAACCAAACTAATAAAACAAAAGGTTGATATAATTTGCATACAAGAAACACACATTAGGAAAAATGACGAGAAATTTTTAGATTGTCCGAAACTGGGAAAATTATTCACAGCACCAGCAGATAAGCACAAAAAGAAAGGTATTGCAATATATGTGAGAGATGACTTAAAAGCGGACCTAATTTGGGCAGACCCTGAAGGAAGAACTCTGGTGGTACAAATTTTGATTAATTGTTTTACATTTTTACTGATAGTAATCTATGCCCCAAATAATGATCAAGGTAAATTTTTCAAACATCTCCACCAAAAAATAATAGGCTTTGAAAAAGGCAATATTTGTCTGATTGGCAATTTTAACTCTATTGCTGACTATCGGAAAGATTATAGTAACACGAGTAAGAATAAAAAAGGAAAAAGAGAATTTTCGAAGCCATGTAAGGATATGATGAATGAACTGAATCTGGCAGATATCTGGAGAAAACTAAACCCCAAAAAAGAACAGTTTACTTATTATTCTAACCCACATAAAAACTGGACAAGAATAGATATGGCTTGGATAAATGGTGAACTAGTAAATGAAGTCAAAGATAGCGAAATCTTACCAAATGACTGGGCTGACCACAACCCAATTCAAATAATGTGGAGAGGTAGAAGAAAACCAAAGAAAAGATGGACACTTAACACCCACTTAATAAAAGAAGAAGAATACACTAACAAATTGAAAGAAGAACTCAACTTTTTTTTAAAGGAAAACAATAATGAGTTAACTTCGAAACAAAATATATGGGACACAATGAAGGCAATTATAAGAGGAACAACAATTTATTACAATGCTATGAGAAATAAAAGAAAGTATGCCCAACAAAGTAACCTACAACAAGAAATTAAAGAATTAGAAACCCAACTACAAAAGAACCCCAAAACCCAAAAAATACAAAATCAGTTAATGACAACTAAACACAAACTGAATTTACTGGAACAAGAAAAATTGGAGATAAGTCTGAAAATGACCAAGCAAATCTACTTTGAGCATGTAAACAAGCCAGGGAGATGGTTAGCCCACAAACTCAAAAAAAACGAAGGAAAAAAAACTGATATACCAATTAATGGACGAGAGGGGCAATTTGCAAGATGAGATAGCGAAGAAAAAAGAGATCACCCATAAATACTTCGGGAAATTATATAAAAAGGAAGAAGTTAGTGAGGATAAAATAAGGAAATACCTAGAGGAAGTGAACGATAAAGCAATTCGAGAGGAAGAGATAGAACTATTAAATAAAAATATTACATGGTCCGAATTGAAGTCAGCAATAGAGAAGCAAAGCAACAACAAATCACCAGGACCAGATGGGATAACTGTAGAACTTTATAAAACAATCATAGAACAAATTGGACCACTGATGTTGAAAGTATTTAATGAGGTATTCTTAGCAGCTAGGATGCCGGACTCGTGGAGGGGAGCCTTAATTTCGCTGATCCTGAAGGAGGATCTAGACCATAGATTCATTAATAATTACAGAACGATTTCACTCCTGAATGCAGATTGCAAACTATTCTCTTCTATTATAGCTAATAGATTAAAACAGGTTTTAAACACACATATCCTTCAAGATCAAAATGGATTTCTCCCATTTCGACCAATCATATAATTTTCAAACTACTTGATTGAGATACATGCAAGATGCACAAGTATGAAAATGGATACAATATTTCTGCAGCAAACAGAATTCATTCATTCAATAAACAAATCTATCTTTTATTATTGTCACAGACCAGAATTAAAAAAAGAAAACATTGAAATAAAATAAAACCAAACAGAATGAGTATAAATCAATATTACATTCAGTGGTGAGGGTAATTGATGGATAGCCAAAGTTTGCCGAATTTTACAAACAGTACAACAAAATTTAGCTTCATTCAAAAAAACTGTATCATATCATACAGATAATATTAACAGCTGTACATAAAAGAAAATTTCAGATTTTTCTGGATATTTGGAGAAGTGGAATTGAAATGTTTTTCAAATGTATTTTAGGACTTTTCATTATTTGCCAAGTATTCATATGACAGTTGCTGGGAATAGATATTCAAGATCTGATTATTTTAAACAGACACAGAGGAGTGCTACTTTCCTTTTATGCAGTAATTAAAATATTGTGTATTGATTTACAAGTTACTTGTAAACAGTATTAAATAAGATGCGTCTTTAATGATCCACAGGAAATAAAATAGGCAAAAAATAGGGAAATCTTAGATTTTCAAAGTTAGAATTATTTAAATGAAAACCATTGTGTTAACTTTTGGTCTCCCACATGGAAAGCTTTAATGCATGAAAAAATAATTGCATTAATTGATAAGAAATAAAATATGCCACTGGTAATAACCATAGTAATAACATTTGGCTAACTATACAACAAACCATATTAATAATAATGCAGTAATACTATGGCAGTAGGGAGCTAGCCAAGTTTTGAGTTGGGTACTCTATTATCTAATAAAGTTATTATCATAGTTTGGAAAGATTTTAATTCTTTTTGTTAAATATAGATATATACACATATGCACGCCACATTTAAGAGAACATGTCTGTACATGAAATCATTAATCAATTCTTCAGATGGATGCCTTGTAAAATTCATTGTTTCAAACATTATGTAGGATTGAGGCATAATGTCAGCAATGATGAGATCTCCTGAATGATAGTATTTATGTTTAATAAGATGAAGCTTCCCCAAAGAACATTTTGTGTTCATAGCAGAAATATAGCAAACAATATCTGGCAATAGTGCTGTCATCATAGTTATGAACAGTAACATCTTTAAAAAGAAAATATGCACTAGGTACTGATTCCTTTTGTACAAACTAAGCAAAATAACTATTTGATTAGAACAGCCCTTTCATATTTTGGTTGCCTTGCTGGATCAGAAAGTAGAATGTTCAGTGTGAAGAATCAGATTGTCAATTTCATCCCTCTTGTTCTATCGCCAGGACAAAGCAGACTCGAAGACCGGAGTTGAAATCAGCTCTTTATTAGCAACCAGTAACTTCAACTAAAGTCGAGCTGCGGCAGCCCTTTTTATAGCGGCTGCTTGTGGCTTGCAACCAATGGCATGTATTTAAACTTCCCACTGCTTAGGTGGCCAATCAGAAACTGTCGTTCTTAACTAATCGTTAAGCTATGTTGACTAACCAGTAGGAATGTAGTATTAGAAGTCTATACATGAATACACTACACCCCTCCCCTCTTGGTTCGCTCCAACGTTACGTGAAGTAGTTGTGCAAGTAGGCGGGGCTTTTGTGAGTTCTAGTTGACCTGCGCAGTTCAGTCTCTGTGTTGGTCTCCACTGGTTCGTACAGGCCTGCTGTCCTTCCCGCTCTTCTCCAAGGAACCTCCTGGAAGGGTGCCTCAGCTATGCCACTCCCGCCGTGCCTTGTTGGGTTGATTGGATGGTCTCCGTTGTTCCCTTGCATTGTGTGCGGGCAGGTAGAGTCGGCTTTGCTGCTTCTTTCCTGGTGCTCCTTCAGCTCTCTTTTCCCGGAATCATCTAGTCGTGGGTAGTTTTTATTTTTTTTTCTGGGTTTTCGGCTTCTGGTTGGTGGGTTGTAACTGGAGGGTTTTCATTTCCTTTATTATTTAAGGGTTCCCCCCCCCCCTCTGGTTTTTTTATTACTTTCTGGTGGTGCTTGGGGACTTGTTTGTTCCATGTTTCGGGAAATGTCTGTGTTGCGTTCGACGTGTCATGACCGTAGTTGATCGATATGTCTTTTCCACGATCTGCCGTCAGCTGTTTCTAGTTGGTATGAACAAGGACCTGTGATTTGTGTGATTGTTGCCGGTAGCCACAACGGTTCTCCGGTAAGATTTTTTGCATATACTAGATCGCCTGGCAAGAAAGAGCGGTACTTACTGGAAGAGTCTGGTGGCTTTTCGGGGTTGTAAGTAGGGTGTAGTCTGTCCAAGTAGGAGCACAACTTTCTTCCCATTAACAGCTCAGCTGGGCTCTTGTTTGTTGCCGTGCATGGTGTTATATGTTGGATGGTGAGCATGGTATTGATTTTTTCTTGCATGTCATTTCCCTCAAGCTTTTCTAATGCTTCTTTCGTGTAACGAACCATGCGTTCCACCCTTCCATTCGCCGCCAGATGAGCTGGCGCTGTCAAAGCATGTCTTATTCCTTGTTCTGCTAGGAATTGTTCAAAAGCCAAAGCTGTAAACTGTGGCCCATTGTCCGATACTACTACATCTGGTAGACCATGGGTGGTGAAGAGTTTCTTAAGTTGTTTGGTGATGGCTTCTGTTGTTGTTGAATTCATGATGATGACTTCTAACCAGTTGGAGTAGACATCAACAATGATTAGATAAGTATATCCTTTTGTGGGGCCGACGAAATCCATATGGATTCTTGACTAGGGGCCTCTGGGTGTCTCCCAGTCAAGAACTGGTGCTGAAGGGGGAGTGGGTCTGGATGACTGGCACTTGTTACATGTTTTGACCCAGGTTTCAATGTCTTTATCTATTCCTGGCCACCAAACGTAGCTCCTGGCCAGGGACTTCATCTTTACCATGCCCAGGTGTCCTTCATGTAACATGTTTAGTATGTCTTCTTGTAATTTTTTTGGAACAACCACCCAATCTCCCCACAATATGCAACCTTTTTCAATTGACAATTCAGTTTGCCAGTTTTTAAAAGGTTTAAAAGTCTCGTTTTTTTCATTTTCCGGCCAACCCCATCAGGGCATCTTTAGCTGTTTCTCTTGCGATGTCCGATGCGGTGATGGGCCAACTTGGAATCATTTCAATTTGCAGGGTATGCGTGGTGGGAGCTGGATCATCATCGTGACCTGGTAGTGGTGAACGGCTTAATGTGTCTGCGTGGGGTATGGCTTTTCCTGGTCGATAAATGAGCTTGTAATTGTAGGCTGCGAGAAATTCTGACCATCTTGTCATTCTTGAAGACAGGATGTTGGGGGTGGCCCTGTCTCCATCCAGAATTCCCAACAGCGGTTTGTGGTCAATGATTAAGGAAAATGTCCTACCTTATAGGTATTCGTGGAAACGTTTCACCCCTGAGATGGCTGCCAAGGCTTCCCTGTCCAGTTGGCTGTAGTTCCTTTCAGTCTTGGACAGCGTCTTGGAATAAAAGGCGATTGGTGCTTCTCTGCCATCTGGTAGTGTGTGGCTAAGTATTGCGCCTACGCTGAAAGGTGAAGCGTCGCAGGTGACAGTCAGGGGTAGTGTGTCACTGTATTGGATCAATACAGATTTTGATGTGATTAAGTCTTTGATTTTTTAGAATGCTGCTTCTTTTTGGTGGCCCCATTTCCAAATGGCTTTTTTATCGAGGAGTCTATGCAGTGGTTCCGCTACTGTTGCCGTCTGCGGCAGGAAGACATGATAAAAATTAATGAGTCCCAAAAATGCCTGTAAATCCGTTTTGTTTTTGGGTCTGGGAGCTTCTTTTATTGCTCGTATTTTTGTGTGGGGGGGATGTATTCCTGCTTCATCAATCAGGTATCCTAGGAACTCGACCTGATTTGTGGCAAGTTGGCATTTTTCTTTTTTAACCTTAAGTCCTGCTTCTCTAAATTTTGACAAGACTGCCCTTAATTGGTCTTTTAGTTGTTTTTTATTTTCGGCTGATATTAGTACATCATCGAAGTGGGGAACCACCCCTTTTAAACCTTGGAGGAGGTGTTCCATCAGGCTCTGGAAAATGCCAGGGGCCACGCTGACACTGAATTGTAATCTATTGCATTTAAAGGCTCCTCTATGTGTTACGATAGTTTGCGCCTCTGCCGTCTCAGAATCAACTGGTAATTGTTGATATGCCTGTGTGAGATCGAGCTTCGCAAAGATTCTTCCTCTCCCCAATGAGTGCAGCAGGTGTTGGACTACTGGAATGGGATATGCGCTCTGTTGCAATGCATGGTTCAGGGTGGCCTTATAGTCACCACAGATGCGCACTGACCTGTCTGGTTTTATAGGGGTCACAATCGGGGTTTCCCATCTGGCATGGTCGGTTGGCTCTAACACCCCCTGAGCGATGAGCTTGTTCAGTTGCTCGTCAATTTTTGGTCTTAGCGCAAATGGTACCCTTCTAGCTCTAAGCCTGATGGGGGCTACGTTCGGGTTTAAGCTAAATGATATAGGGGTCCCACGGTACTTGCCTAAAGTCCCGTCGAATACGTCATGGAACTCCTCTATCAGGTCTTTCTCCCAGTCCGTCATGGTGATGCTGTTGATTCCTGTCACTTCGATTCCAAGCGGTTCGAACCATTCTAAACTGAGCAGGCTGGGCCGATCTCTGTCAACGATGGTTAATGGAAGAATCTCGGTGTGTTTTTTAAACTTTACTTTGAAATGTCCCAGTCCTACTACTGGTATCTTGTTACCCCGGTAATCTTTGATGATCAGGCTTTGCTCTTCGAGTTCTTTACGTTTTATGTCTGGTATCAAATTTTTTATTGTGTTCCATGATACCATTGATAAATACGAACCGGAGTCTACTTCCATTTCACATGGCTCAACTTCTATCAGGACGTTGATTCGAACCTTCTTAGTGTTTGTTGTTCTGGCCATCCCAATAGTGATTGTCTGATGTGTCTCTTCCTTCTCGTTTAACCATTGATTCCTATGTTCCTGGCTCCAGCGACTTCCGGTTGGCTTTTCCTTGTTTCTGGGGTACTGCCACGTCTTTTTGGACTATAGCTCTTTTTGTTTCGGCAGACCCTTGCAATGTGCCCCCATTTTTACAATGCCGGCATATGGCATCCAAGAATCGACACTCAGACCGGTTCCTTTCTGAATTGAGTCTATTAACCTCCTCGTCTTCATCTTTGGAGTCGGTTGATGATTCGATATCTTCATGGTGAGAGGTTGTGGTAGCATGCTTTTGGGCTCCCTCTGTTTTCTTTTCTTTATTCAGGCTCAGGCTGTTTGTTGTATTCATCTGCTTCATTTTTGCTGCAGACTTCTTTGCTGCTTCAGCGGCAGTTGCTTCAGCAATGGCTTCATTTACAGTAATGTTGGGTCGGTTTAGTAGTTTGCTCTGTAGGGTAGCGTCTCTCAGTCCAAGGATTATGCGATCCCTCATGGCTTCATCCATGTTGAGGAACTCGCATGCCCCCCCCCAATGTCCCTTAATGCTGCTACAAAGTCTCCAATACTCTCGCCTTCTAGTTGGTCACGCTTGTAGAATTCATGTCTTCTAATGAGGTTGGACACGACTGGTGTGTAATGTTTTCTCAGCATCCGATTCAGGTCTGGCCAGGCCATCTGTTTAACATCATTGGGTCTTGCTAATGCCTTGGCCATTTTAAAAATAGTCGGGCCACAATGCGTCAGGAATACGGCTCTCTTCCTCTGGTCAGTGATTCCTTGCAGTTCTTTGCTTTCTAAAAACATCAGGAACCTGTCAATGTATGATTCCCAGTCTTCTTCGGCTGGGTTGAATGGTGCGAGTGGCAAATTGTTGCCGGCCATCTCGTTGGTCTTTCGGCTGTCGTCGCCACGTGCTTACGGTCTTTGTTCCTCCGATCCCACCCTTGTCGCCAGTGTTCTATCGCCAGGACAAAGCAGACTCGAAGACTGGAGTTGAAATCAGCTCTTTATTAGCAACCAGTAACTTCAACTAAAGTCGAGCCGCGGCAGCCCTTTTTATAGCAGCTGCTGGCAGCTCACAACCAATGGCATGTATTTAAACTTCCCGCCGCTTAGGCGGCCAATCAGAAATTGTCGTTCTTAACCAATCGTTAAGCTATGTTGACTAACCAATAGGAATGTAGTATTAGAAGTCTATACATGAATACACTACACCTCTATTGCCAGCCACAATTGGACTAATGGAGTTTCCTTTAATCTTAGTTAATTGTTTTGTTGTTTTATATAGAGCTACTCAGGGATTTGAGAAAATCTTCAAGTAATTCACACTCTTGGTAACTACAGGGAAAATAAATAATGCAATTATTGTATGATCAGAAAAAGAAGTAGAAAATATATACGGTTCACTCATGTCCATTATGAGATGTGTGTTGCAACTTTATTAATACTTTTTGGTGACTGACATCAGCTATCACGTCATCCAACCTATATATTTATTTGGTATTAATGTTGTATGCTCCTGCAAAACAATGAGGAAAAGAAACAGAAGTTTCTCCACAAGATAATTAAGGTTATGATTCAAACCAAACCAGAGCGTGCATTAATGAAATACCTTAACCCAATCCAATATGATATATTTGAAATATTGATAGCTTTCATGACATCTGCTGTGGGGTCTAGGACAACTCAGCATGGCCAACTTGCCTTGGCCAACTAACCATGGCCAACTTGCTGTGAGACAATTCTTCATGGTCAGCTCACAGTGAGACAACTAACTGTAGGACAAGAGTTACACTAATATTGGATGAATGGCTACAGAAACTGATAGAGTTGGCAGAAATGGCTATATTGACCCTTTTGATTAAAGGAAAAATATAAATATTTGTTCTGATCCAAACCTTGTTCCAAGGAAACAAACACCAAACAGAGGTAAAAGCAAAACCTTTTAATGCTTCTCTGCCAATTCTGTTCATTCACAGTTAAAAGGCTATGAAAACTAATTGTCTCTGATAAGAACGAGCCTTGCCAAGGTTGTGCAAGGATGCCAAAAACACTACATTAAGTTGCCAAGAAATATTCAAAATAAAAAGTCTCCAAACACAAACCAGGATAGTGCGAACATTCACAAGGCTTGAAGTGCAAGAATTTCTTTGCTTCCTGCAAAAAATCCCAGTCTCTCAGGATGGCTTTTATCTCTTAAGGGAGGGGCCATTACCTTGAAGCCTTACTCCCGAATTGCCCATGCTGCTGCAGTTGCTCTTTCCTTCGAGCAGTCCTGCACGCACGCGCATTGGGCACAGGGGCCTCGACATCACTGCTGCTAGCCTCCACAATCTCTGAAGGCAGCATTCCACTCTCTGATAGTACTGGCCCCATCCCTGCATCACATGCAGGGCCTCATCCAAATCCTTGCTCTTTGAAGCCTCAGCCATCCACACCTGCTGCTGGCGAACCACAACAGTGTTTTGTTGCCACATGGAGACAGCTTCTGAACTTTGTGCTCAAGGTAGAAAAATAATGAAACTTTGATTTTGTGTTTTACCAATTACACTGATATGCTTTTATAGAAATGGCTAGTTTACATTATTATGGAAAAGCAAAATGTTGTGGTTTGATATTATGCTTTATTTTAGTACAACAGAGGGAGTCAGAAGTCAACACTTTTTTTCTTCTTTTTCCCAGCCTCTCCTCACTTCTCTTTCCCTTCTCCCTCCCGCTGTCTTTTGTGTTTTGTATTTCATTCTGTAACCTAATAAAATGCTTAAACACTTCAAGAAGTATTCTTATTTCATGCACCAAGTGTATGGAATTTCTGTACAGATTTTTTAATGATATTCTGATTCCAGAGTCAAGAGACACTATCGTCTAATGAGTTTTGTGTTTTGTGCTGCAGTAGGGGAAGGTTGTGATCAACTGAATCAATGAGTAAACTGAACTGCATATTCATTATCATTTTTTTACTAATTGCCTCTTTGTATTCAAATCAGGTCTCAAAACAATGATATAGCATTTTGGGGAAAAGATGCAGCCCAGTAATCCAGCTGCAGAAGCCAAAATAGAGAAGATCTCTACAGCCACCATATATTTGCCCTTTGTACTCAGATAGGTTGGAACAAAAGATATCCAGACGCTACAAAAGACCAACATGCTGAAGGTGATAAATTTAGCTTCATTAAAGCTGTCAGGCAACTTCCTAGCTAAGAAAGCTACTGTGAAGCTGACAGAAGTCAAGAACCCCAGAAAACTAATAACAATATAAAACATTGTGGTTGAACCTTCATTACATTTGAGGACAATTTCTTCAACCATGGAGTGCATGTCAGAATCTGGGAATGGGGGAGAACTTGCCAACCATATTACACAGATAATGAATTGTGTTAGGGAGCAAGATAAGACAATAGTGTTGGCCAGTCTTTTTCCCACCCATTTCCTCATTTTGGAGCCTGGCTTGGTGGCCATGAAAGCAAGGACCACTATGATTGTTTTGCCCAATATGCAAGATAAAGCTATAGAGAAGATGATGCCAAAAGCAGTTTGTCGCATGAGACATTTCACTTGGTCAGGTTGGCCAATGAAGAGCAAGCTGCAAAGGAAAGAGAGCAAGAGAACAATGAGAAGAATGTAGGTGAGGTTCCGGTTGTTGGCTTTGACAATAGGAGTGTCCCGCTGTTTAATGAAGATCCCCAGCACCAAAGCTGTGATAAAAGAAAAGATAAGACTAATGGTGGCTAAGGTGATTCCCAGTGGCTCATTGTAAGACAAGAAAGTTGCTCTTTTTAGAATGCAGAGATTTTGAGCCTTGTTTGCATATTGGTCTTCTGAACATTGGAAGCAATCAACTGCATCTGGAAAATAAAGGCATCATGATCAGTTTTTAGAAATAGATAGTCAAAGTGAGAGTTAATGGAATTCATTTGTTCCTCATTTAAGTAATGCCTTTTTATATTTAGTGCCATTCTGTAAGTAGCCAAATCTCTCTCTCTCTCTCTCTCTTATCATGCAGAACTCCCCACAATTGAATAGCAAAAAAATTGTTTTGATTTCAGTGGAGGAGGAAAATATATATTATATGCTATAGTATTACATAATGGAATTAGCTCTTAAAATCAACAACTACATTCCAATTCTATCCTAAATAGTCCTCTTTTTCTCACATACACATACCAGAGGGAGACAGGGAGGGGGGAGAGGGAGAAGGAGAGAGAGAGAGAATACTTCAACCTGGAAAGGAAAAACGTTCTGCATTAATCAGAAAATATAATGGAACAATAGAATAATCCAAATTATTTATGGATGAAATATCCATTCATTTTAATATTTATTAAAATATTATATATAATTTAATATTTTATAATTATTATAAATGTATTATACTTATTATTAAATTTAATACATTTAATGTTTATACAGCAATGTCATTGCAGGATCCAATTGGTCACTGGGACTAGAGGTTTAGTTTTTCAAGATTTGGGATCCATCCATGCTGGAATACATCCTCAGGAAACCACTCTGTCTCCTGCCCTGAACAATGATTCCTCAGCATATAGACCAGCAAAGACATCCAAGATGAGAATGGCAGTCACACAATATTTTAGCCAACTTAAACAAAACAACTGTATAACAGAAAACAAATGATGGAAAATGAGAGGAAGGAACAGTGGCCCAGCAAGATTTTATGGACTCCTTAAGATACACAAAATAAGGGCCCTCCTCAGACCTATTACAGCTCCAAAGGATACTCCTACCTGCAACCTGGTTAAATGACTGGTACAACATTTAAGCTTTATGACTCCACTCTTGAATAGCATGGTAATATCCTCCAAATAATTTTTAATCTGGAGAGAAAGAAGTTCCCTAAGGGGGCTCTAGCATGAATCTGAGAGCTTGGAAGACTAAGTGACTGACTCAGATTGGATCTTGCAACATTACCCTGGGACTCATATATTTGTTTTCATTCATGAGCAATATCATTGGTTCAGCCACCACCATTAGAAGTCAGTTGTAGAAAGTTTTAAAAAAATAGAATTTTGATTCACAGTTAAGGAGATTGAATGGTCTTGCATAAGACAACTCTTACCCATCTGGTTTGAAATTTTCCCTTTTGCACATCGAAAGCAATCATAGCAGCAAAATGGCTTCCCTTCTATTTTCATCTTCCTGGACCCAGAACGGCAATTGATGTTGCATACAGAAAGAGGAGGAACCTATTAAGAAAGCAGGATTTATTGAAAGCCATAACAGTTTTATTTCCATAAAAAATCTATTTCAGAGTGGATTTTATTTTAAAATAATGAACATAGATTGGAGATAGATGTCCTGAAATCTTCTGATGTTTTAGAGCAATTGTAGAGAATACGACAACTATAAAAACCAAGGTAGGAAAAGAAAAATTGGACATGAAGTTAGCATCATTTTGCTAGGTGAAAGTCAAGATCCAGAAGAATTTGTTTGCCATTTATAATTTATATGGAAATAGAGATGAATGATTCCAGGTTTCAAGTCTTTTTTCAATTTCTGAAAAAGTAAAGGTCAGGTGTTCTCTCTGGATCAGATACATGGTAGAAAATGTCTTCAAGAAAAGATATTTATTTTTTTTATTTTTATTTTTTATTTATTTATTTGATTTGCCAATTGTTTACAAGATAATAAGTATAAGTGTATACATAGTTGTGAATACATGAAATGGGTACATATAAGAAAAATAAAAGAAGAATAGGACAATAGGACAGGGACGGTAGGCACGTTGGTGCGCTTATGCACGCCCCCTACAGACCTCTTAGGAAAGGGGTGAGGTCAATAGTAGACAGTCTAAGGTTAAAGTTTTTGGGGTTTGGGGAAGAAACTACAGAGTCGGGTAGAGTATTCCAGACATTGACCACTCTATTGCTGAAGTCGTATTTCCTACAATCAAGTTTGGTGCGGTTAACTTTGAGTTTGTATCTATTGTGTGCTCTTGTGTTGTTATGGTTGAAGCTGAAGTATTCATTGACAGGTAGGACATTGCAATGTATGATTTTATATACCATGCTTAAATCAGACCGAAGACGGCGTAATTCAAGGTTTTCTAGTTCTACAATTTCAAGTCTGGTGGCATAAGGTATTCTACAACGAGTAGAGGAGTGGAGAACTCTTCTTGTGAAATATTTCTGGACTTTCTCAATTGTGCTATGCCATCTTGCTTCTTACTACATTTTTCATAAAATGTTTCAGCAGATACAGATAATCAGAGTTGGAAGGGACCTTGTAGGTCATCTAGTCCAACCCCCTGCCCAAGCAGGAGACCCTACACCATTTCTGACAAATGGCAGTCCAATCTCTTATTGAAGGTCTCAACTGATGGTCCTCCCACAACTTCCGAGGGCAAGCTGTTCCATTGGTTGATTGTTCTCACTGTCAGAAAGTTTCTCCTTATTTCCAGGTTAAATCTCTCCTTGTTCAGTTTCCATCCATTATTCCTTGTCTGGCAGGGAGCTTTAGAAAATAGCTTGACCCCTTCCTCCCTGTGGCAGCCCCTCAAATATTGGAAGACCGCCATCATGTCTCCCCTGGTCCTTCTCTTTATTAGACAAGACAAGCCTAGTTCCTGCAACCGTTCGTTGTATGTTTTAGCTTCCAGTCCCCTAATCATCCTGGCTGCTCTTCTCTGTACTTTTTCTAGAGTCTCAACATCTTTTTTATAATGTGGTGAACAAAACTGGATGCAGTACTCTAGGTGTGGTCTTACTAAGGCTCTATAGAGTGGTATTAGTACTTCCCTTGATCTTGACTGTATCCCTCTGTTAATACAACTTAGGATTGCATTAGCTTTTTGGCGGCTGCAGCACACTGCTGGCTCAAATTTAGCTGGTTGTCCACAAATACTCCAAGATCCCTCTCACAGTTACTGCTATTGAGCCTGGTTTCACCCAGTCTATATGTGTACTTTTGGTTTTTCTTGCCTAAGTGTAGGACTTTACTTTTCTCTATATTGAATTTCATTTTGTTAGATATGGCCCAATGTTCTAGTCTGTCAAGATTCATCTGGATCTTGACCTATCTTCTTGGGTGTTAGCTATTCCTGCCAGCTTAGTATCATCTGCAAATTTGGTAAGTTCCCCTTCTATTCCCTCATCTAAGTCGTTAATGAAGACATTGAATAGTACTGGGCCTAAGATGGAACCTTGTGGCACCCCACTGCTTACTTCCCTCCACGTAGACTTAGACCCATTAAGGACTACTCGTTGAGTATGGTTTGCCAGCCAGTTGCGAATCCATCTAGTGGTGGTGCTATCTATTCCACTTTTTTCTAGCTTACTAAGAAGTAGGTTGTGGTCTACTTTATCGAATGCCTTGCTGAAATCTAAATATATTATGTCCACAGTATTTTGCTGGTCTACTAATTGAGTCACTTTGTTGAAGAATGAAATAAGGTTGGTTTGGCATAATCTGTTTTTAACAAACCCGTGCTGACTGCTAGTTATTACTTTACTTGTTTCTAGATGTTGGCAGATCTGTTTTTTTAATTATCTTTTCCAGTATCTTCCTGGGTATTGATGTTAGGCTGATTGGTTTAGAGTTTCCTGGATCTGTTTTTTTTTCTTCCTTTTTTGAAGATGGGAACCATATCAGCTCTTTTCCAGTCCTCTGGGAGTTCCCTGGTGCTCCAGGATTTTTGAAAGATATGGTGCAGCGGTTCTCAGATGACCTCTGCCAGCTCCTTTAAAACTCTCGGATGTAATCCATCAGGCCCGGGTGATTTGTTTTCATCAAGATCAGACAAGTGTTCTCTTACTATTTTTTTGCTTATTTTAACTTTTATTTCTGGTCTGTCTTTTACAGTTATGTTTTTGTGGGTTGAGCTATAGTTTCTTTTGCGTGAAGACAGAGGCAAAGAATGAGTTAAGCAGTTCTGCTTTCTCTCTGTTGCCTGTTACTTCCTTGCCATCTTCTCTCTTTAATGGACCAACTGTTTCTTTGATTTTTTTTCTTGTTATTTATATGTTGGAAGAAGGTTTTTTAATTATTTTTGACTTTTGTTGCAAGTCTTTGTTCGTTCTCAGTCTTTGCTATCCTGACTTTGTCTTTGCAGATTCTGGCTATCTGCTGATAATACTGCCTTAGTTGTATGTCCTTCTTTCCATTTTTTGTACTTGTGCAGTCATGCTGGTTTCTTCTTGGATTTCTTGTTTTTCTTTCTCAGTGGTATTGTGCTAGTCTGGGCTTCTATGATCATACTTTTTAGAGTTTCCCAGGATTCTTGAGTTGTTTTCCCCTTTAGGATTTTCATCCATGGAATCTTTCCCAAGTTCTCTCTGAGTTTATTGAAATCAGCTCTTTTAAAATCCAAGACTTTGGTGTCATTATGTTCTGTTGCTTGTGTTTGTGTTATGTTGAATTCTAGTATGACATGGTCACTCTCACCCAAGGTTCCTGCAGTTTCAACTCCCTCTATCACTTCTTCTCTGTTTGTAAGAATTAAGCCCAGTATGGCTGTCCCTCTAATTTCACCCTCTACCTTTTGGAAAACAAAGTTGTCAGCTAGGTTGGTTAGGAACTTATTTGATTTCTCACTTGGTGCAGAATTAGTTTTCCAATTGATATCAGGATAATTGAAGTCTCCCATTACTATTGTTGTGTGTTTCCTGCATATGTTTGTTAGTTGGCTGGCAAAAAGGACATCTATTTTTAATGCTTCATTGGATGGCCTATAATATACGCCTATAGCCATGTCATTCTTTTTTTTCTTTTATATTGACCCATATGCATTCTAGGAGGTTTTCATCTTTGGTTTCATGCATTTCTATAGCAATATAGTGGTCCTTTACATACACTGCAACTCCACCTCCACTTTTATGGGGTGTGGTTTTTTTTTTTTTGAATCGTTTGTATCCTTCTACCAGTATATTCCAGTCATGGGTTTCATCCCACCAAGTTTCTGTTATTCCAACTATATCATATTTACCTTCATGTATTCGTAGTTTGAGTTCACCCTGCTTGTTCCCCAGACTTTGTGCATTTGTATATAGGTACTTGAGATCTTTATGTCTGACACTGTGTTTCCTGTCTACATAACCTGTGTTATGCCTGCCTGTCCCTGCTTTCTTGCCACCTGTTTGATTAGTGCACATGGTATGGCACACACTATTAAATGCTTGGTTTTGGTTGGCATCAAGGTTGATAATCTTACCTGCACAAACATCTATTTTGCATGCACTGGTATCCTTATTAGTTTTAGGTTGCTGGGGACAGAGATGTTCTGAATCCATTAATTCTCTGTCCCCGCTGTTCAGTTTAAATGTTTATCCAGGAAATCTGTGAATTTCATGCCAAGTAACCGAAAGCAACAGTGAACAACTTTTGTAAAAAATTATTCCCACTTTAAAATTAAAAGTAACTTCAAAAAAAAAAAAATTAAAAGTAACTTCAAATTGCATATATTCTGGAAATCCAGCTTGAATAAAATCAAAGAACTATTGGAAATAAACCATGGGCTTTCCAAACATACAATCTCATTATTATGGAAATCTCCAAGAATATACAATAGGCATTAAAATTTCTGCACTATGGTCAATCTTTGTGTATTATACCATATGTAGTTTTAAATACTTTAATGCACTTTCAAATATATTTTTTTAACTAAGCAATCTTGAAAACGTAATCAGGAAAAGCCTTTAGGTGTTGCATTAAGTTTTGCTAATATCATAAAGATTTGATGAGAGATATAAATAAATAATTTAATTCTTGGTATATAGACATTTAAGTCTTTGTAGTCTTTGAAAGTCTACCTACAGTATTTCAGTCTTAAATGTTACATCTGAAATATTTGAAAACACCTATACAATTTTCATTCTGACATTTGAACACAGGATCTATTCAAATATATAATTCTGAAAGCAAGAAGGGAAGTTAAGGAATGTGCACAATTTGAAATCTGAGCAAGAAATACCTGGTTAAACATAGCAGGCCAAGTGATGTCCTGTGCAGAAAGGGTGATTAACTTGTCTGGAGAAGCTGTTGGGTGAATCTTTCCAACTTTGACTTTAATAAAGGTCTCATTGGGGAAGGTGACCCAATTGATAATGTCAAATTCAGTCTCTAAGTCACCATTTTCATTAAAGGAGATTTTCTGTTCTGCAGTGTTATTAAATGAGATAGTTCTCAAATAGTGATGGAACTAAATAGAAGCAAAGTTTGACAATTAATAGGGGAGGAAGGAAAGGAAGGAAGGAAGCTTAAATCATTACTATTTGTAAAAGTAAATATTTATAATAATACACTGAAAACTGCCAATTATATCTTCTCTTCCAAGAAATAATGAATGAATGAATGAATGAATGAATGAACAAAAGAAGGAAGGGATAGAGAGAGATAGAGAGAGGGAGGGAGGGAGGAAGGAAGATACAGCTTCTTCTTAATGTTTTTCTCCTTCTTAGAATTGTTGTAGCATTGTTATTTATTCAAAATTACATAGATTTCTCCAAGTCCTGAAAGGTTGAGAAAAGTGGAATGACAGGAGACCTAAAATCATCACTCATTTGTGATATCCACACTAGTACAGCTCAGTGCCTTAGAGAAAAGATCAATGGGAAATGTTCATTCATTTTATTACCTGCCAGGCTTTTTGGATAAAAAAAAATGGTTGCCCAACTTCTACCCTTGTTTTGTATTTTGACTTGGGGGAAAGCATGGCTTGTAAAGCATGTGCCACAGCATAGACTGCATTATAGATGCTGTAACTCTGTCCAGTCATGGTGGTGTCAAACACAGACTTAGGAAGATTTTTGAGCTTCTCTTCTCCAGTGCACAGCATTCCAGTGTCTTCATCTAATTTATCTTTAGGAAAAGAACATTCAAAAACCTTTTCCCAAAACACTTTCATTAAATGGTCTTCCACTTCTGAAGTTGGGTTTCTCATCTGAAGGAATGTGTTGAATCCAGGGATCTCTTTGGAGGAAATGGCAAAAGATATAACACCATGGAAAAAGTCTATACCACACACTCTTTGAAAGGGAAGGGACGTAAACTCCATCTGGCCTGGCATTATCCAAACTTTATCTTTTCTCTTGACTGGCATCTCTTCAAATGCTGGGAAATAGGGCAACATTCTAAAAATCACAGTGACCTGGTTTTCACAATATAGGATAATAACATTGGCTGTGCTATTCATAATAATAATGTACATATTAGTAAAATCTTTAAATGCTGCTGCAATATCATTAGAAAATGTTTCTTTGGCCATCTGTTCTATGAAGTCAAAGCAGATACCTTTCTGGGAAAATAAAGTAACAGCATTTTGTATGAATCGGTCTCCATTTTCATTACGTTGGACAATGAGTCCAACCCATGTCCACCTTAAGTACAACAGCAATTGGAGAATACCCATAATCTGTTGGTCACCATTTGGGAAAAAACGATGCAAAAAAGCAGTTTTTATGTTGTCCTCTATCACAGGAGAAGATCCATATATTAGCTAAATGTAGAAAAAAAGGAACATGGTTTTCCAAACTGAAATATTCATTATCTTTGAAAAATCTGTTATTAATTCATAATCTTCCATTGTTACCAATATCTAATCATGTTTTTTTAAAAAACCTGATGTACAGAATTTTCATTCAAGAGCTGTAATTCTAGGAGAAGTACAAAAACTGGAGACTTCCAAAATGTTTTAATTCAGGAAATATTTTACTAAAAATGGACCACAAATTTTAAGGGCTAAAGCTATTTGCTTCTGATTAAGGAAGGAAACACATCCTAATATTTTGCTAGTTTCTCCTCATAGGAAACAGCAGAAAAATTGAAGCAATGAAATAATGGCAAGATGGGATAAGATAAGCAATGCAAGAACATTGCTTTGTATTCAGTATATACCCAGCCCCCTTTCTTGTTTGTTTGTTTGTTTTTAGTTCTCATGTCATAATCTTTATGCATCTTGAAATGGATATATAACAATATGCATGGAAATAGTGATATATATTGCTATAATGGAAAGGGCACTACACTGAATACGCACAGTGAATGATTTTCTTCCTTTTTATTTTAATTATTTCACATTTTGGTAATATATCTGCCCCTTACTTTCCAGATTATGTAACTGAATCCCAGGAAAGCATACTGTGAATCAAATATTTTCCCTCAATATTTTCAAACAGGAGCAGAAAATATGAAATTTCACAGCAACAGACCTTGTGTGATGTAAAATGTTCAGATGCTTAATTCTTTGGATCATTTCCCCCATTTTCAATATTTGGCATACGCAAAAACAGTATCTTACACATTAAAAAGACTTAAGTCACTAATTTCTGGCAGTAAATGTCCCACAATGCTAACACATTCAATGTACTATGAAAATCCTATAAGGAAAGAAGAAAGAGGAGGAGGAGGAGGAGGAGGAGGAGGAGGAGGAGGAGGAGGAGGAGGAGGAGGAGGAGGAGGAGGAGGAGGAGGAGGAGGAGGAGGAGGAGGAGGAGGAGAAGTGTTGAAATACCGTAATATTCTCATAAAGTTTGCTAAATACCAGCAATCATTAGCAAGAATATCTAAACAATGTAGTAAGTTAGATGGCTATTTGTCTTTCAGTTCTACTCCTTTTTCTTAACTGCCTGTGTGCTTTTCACAATCCAGCAAGATAGCTGTGTGTGGATGTGGTATAAAGGAATTAATAATAACAATGCAGCATTTCACCTCTATGCAGTTTTCTTCTATTTATTTTTTGTTATTTAAGTTACTATGAAGCATTCATGGAGAAAGAGGGAGGGAGGAAAATAGAGGGAAGGATGGGGGAGGGAGGGAGGCAGGCAGGAAGGAAGAAGGAAAGGGGAGGGAGGGAGGGAGGAAGGAAGATGATTAAAATGTGCTGATGAAAATGTATTGGCATTTTAATACTGTCTATTAACTTACGTTAAAAGTTAACATTAATATTTATAATTGGGTCTGGACTATCTAAAAGAGTTGGCATCAATTTTGCCAGCCTAGAAATGTTTCCCCTCTCCCAATTGCCTTTGCATTTCAGCGAATGAAGGTGTCAATTCTGAAATGCTTTCTCAAAATACTCTTCTAGTTTGGGCTCCAATTTATTTTATTACACCATTGTCTAGGTTGCATCTCTTCCTCTTTTCTCAAGGTTACTCTCACAGCCCATTAGATTTATTCAAGAAGAAATCTCACCTGGGGCAACTTGTAGACATTTAAAATGTTGGCTATGAAGGGACAGATGTGAGAGGTAGGTCCCATAATGACAGATACTGTCCAGTCCTTGGTATCACACTTATAATTGGGTATGAATCTGCTCCGTGTTGAGAGGAGCTCCATTGAAGCTAAGTAGGTCCATCTCGCCATGAAGTAACTGTTAGAGAGGTGCATACCCAGAGTCACGTTGGGTAAAATGTGGTTGTTTTCATTGATCTCCTTTACAGCAAAAACCAAGGCCAAGATATGCTGATAGTTCTGTAGGAAAAATCTGCAATGAGAGATATATATCTAAATCATATGTCTTCTCTTAAAGTATGTGACATTAGATATACTTTATTTATAATTCAACTAAACACTACATAGAAAACCTGATTGTATAGTACAATTCAGGAAATAATTTAAATGCTTTAGTGCTCAGAAACTGTTTCCATTGCTACAGATCCACTAAATTGTGTGAATAATTTGTAAATTACATGACAACCAAATGTATAACATTCTAATGGAAGAATGTGAAATCTAATGTAAATGTGAAATATTTGTGTAATAATTGAATGATTCTGCAAAAAATAATCTGATAGGGAAAATGTTCTTGGGAAAAGCATAAAAGTATAATTTTTCAGTGGATGAAGACTGGCTGTTATGATTCTTTCAATGATTATAAACAATTTTCACTAGGAAACAGATGGATTGCTCAAAGGAGCATTACCAATTATTAATCACACACACACACACACACACACACACACACAAACAAAAGATACTGAGACTAGAAAGAATGCAGAGAAGATGCAGGCTAAAACATATATAAGAATTGGTTATCTCTAGTTTAATGAACAGAAAGACTAGGGGTAACATGATAGTAGTGTTCCAATATCTAAGAGGTTGCCATAAAGAAGAGGGAGTCAGCCTAGTCTCCAAAACATTTGAGGGCAGAACAAGAAGCAATGGGTGGAAACTAATCAAGGAGAGAACCAACCTAGAACTAAGGAAAAAATTCCTGACAGTGAGAGCAATAATCAGTGGGATGACTTGCCTTCAGAAGTTGTGGGTGCTCCATCGCTGGAGGTTTTCAAGAAGAGATTGGACAACCAATTGAATGAAATGGTAAATGTTTTCTTGCCTGAACCGAGTGTTGGACTAGAAGACCTCCAAGGTCCCTTCCAAGTCTGTTATTCTGTTAATAACCATATTATTATCTACCTGTAAAACACACTTCTAGTTCTGTATCCTTAGCTTTTCCATCTTTCCCTATGATTTTCCCCCTTTAAGGGGTTTGTGTATGTATGAAGAATCTTTTCTGAAATATGATTGAGGGCCAATGTTATATATAAATCTTTTTCTTTCATCTTAATAGACCTCAGAGGGTTCTGTTACCTAAAAAGAGAAGTAACTGTTTCATTAGGGTAGACTCTACATTTTTGCTCCATGCTTGCTGATGTACCTGTTTAGAAATCAAATCAAAAACTACATAGCACCATTGTTTCCTAAAATTCATAGTAACCATTAAACCCCATTAAAATTGGGTAAAAAAAACCTGATTCAATAGACCAGCATGGATTACTAGTGAGTAAGTAAATGAGAAAAGCTCAATATGGGACTTTAATAAAAACACCCAGGTGAGATTTGTCATAAATGAGTAAGGTAAAGGTAAAGGTTCCCCTTGCACATACATGCTAGTTGTTTCCAGCTCTAGGGGCAGTGCTCATCTTCATTATAAAGCTGAAGAGCCAGCACTGTCTGAAGACATCTCTGTGGTCATGTGGCCAGCATGAATAAATGCCAAAGTTGCATGGAATGCTGTTACCTTCCCACCAAAGTGGTCCCTTTTTTTCTACTTGCATTTTTACATCGAACTGCTAGGTTGGCAAATGTTGGGATAAGTAACCGGAGCTCACTCCATTACACCGCACTAGGGATTCGACCACCAAACGACCACCAATCTTTCTAATCAACAAGCTTAGCGTCTTAGCCACTGAGCCACCAAGTCCCTCATAAGTGAGTACTTCTATGTATTTATTAAAATAGCAATCTGTATTAAAATGAAGGAACTAACTGGCAAAAAGAACAGCAGAAATAATTTGTGCTGCAAGTTATACCAATAATTAATTCAGACCAGACATTGTATTAGAAAAAAATATCTGATTTGAGATACGCTACAGTTAAGAAGAGAAAGTCTTTACATGAGCTCATCAACCAGTTCTTCAGAGGGATGTCTTTTGAAATGCACTGGATCAGATATCATATAGAACTGAGAGAGTATCCCAGCCATTATGAAATCCCCTGACAAAAAATACTTGTGCTTGATAAGCGGAGGTTTCCCCACAACACATGCATTAATCTGAGGAGTAAGGCATGTAACTCCTGGCAGTAATACTGCTATGACTGCAATGAAAAATACCATCTTCTTCAAGAATACCTGTGTCACCACATATGAAACAATTCTGACTGCATCAATGAAACCTGACACACACAAAAAAGAACCTTGCTCACTTATTAGAATAGCTTCCATATATATTCTTTCTCAAACAGTAGATTGTTACATTTCTAGCTCTCTGGGCCCACAATTAATAACAGCTTTCAGTCTTGAGCTGTTCTTTGGGTTTGTTTTTGGACATCCCCAAGGATTTGAGAACAAGCTACATAACTAAGACTCCCTAATAATTATAAGGGAAATCAATGGATGTTCAGTGAATCTTGTTGGAATCTTTGAGGGTTATTTTATTTGTAATTTAATTTTATTGTGACATTTGCTTTTAACCTTCCTAATGGGAATAGGTCTGAGCCCTTTGGGATGGGCACCATGTATGATGCCAAATAAATCAGCAAAAAGAAAAAGAAAGAAATATCATTGGAGACAAGTTACATTTACAATGTGAATCAATTTTACAATAGAAAGTTCTAAAATCTATATTTTTAAGAACTATATTTTTAAACATATATTTTCCACAAAGTAAAATATCACTTGCTTGTTTTTCTCCATTTCAAATGTTTTGTTCCATATCCTCATGTCCTTATAGTGACATGATGTGGGTCATAATTTCCTGGCTTGGTGACTGACATGAGCCTTCTCTGATCAGACTAATCAACTTGCTCACTATTTTATATTTTAAAGTGCAATTTGTATTGTTGTAGATACACACATAACTGCCCATGTCACTATGTTTTGCATCAGCTGAAGGTTCTGGATACTTTTCAAGGGCACATGTAATGCATGTTACAATAACCAAATTGAAAAGTGACTACAGCATCAGTGACCATAAGCTGACTTTCCCATTTAGGAATGGGCACAACAGGAAAAAGGGTGGCAGGACAGGGACGTGCAGAGGTGGAGAAGACTGCTGCGGTTTTCGGTTACCTTCTCTAGCGTCTGGAGCAATCCCCGGGGGATACACGAACCCCGGAGAGGTTCGTGTCAGTATAGGAGAATCTCGAGTTACAGGGTGGGGGTAGGCAACCCCCTGGTAACGAAGAGGAGAGCTCCTGAGCCCAGCGCGGAAGAGCTAGCTGCCAGTTTATGGTGGCTCCAAAGTCCGGTCTGCCACTGAGGTGACTAAGCAAGATAGTGACAGCCTGCAAGATCGGAGCAGTAAAAGGTGTTGAAAGAGCATAATACAATATTGAAGATTGAAGATTGAAGAATGACAGTGGCGTGAGAGATTTCTCTTCCTGGTTGTGAGCAGCACTTTGTGGAAGCAGGAGAGAAAAGTGGCTAGAAAAGCAGCTTGAAAAGCGAAAGTGTGACAATTGCGAGCAGAAAGGCGTGATTGTTAGAGCGAAAGTGTGGATTACAGCTTTTGAAAGGGAAACCCCTGGGGAGAGAGGAAGAACATCGGAAACCAGGAGATTGGAGACTTGAATTTGTGAGTGATTTGGCATTTTGGACTAACTTTTTGACAATATTTGAGAAGAAGGAGGTCACAGAGGAGGAAAAATTGCGGCACTGAAAGTGGCTTATTAACTCTCTGAGCTGAGCTCAATAGGACTATTGGCTTTATTTAATACTGTTGGGAGGACAGATTGTTAAGCGATCAAGAAGAGATGACGATTGGATTTTGGAGGGAATAATAGGTGAAGGAGATTTGTACATTGAACTCAAAACCGGGAAGAAGGAAAAGGAGGAAGGAGGAAGATACCAACAGAAGGCTGGGAAGGATTGACTTCTTATTGCGATTAGTCAGCACATTATACCATTCGCTCCCCGGAGTGCTGGGAAGAAACTCAAAACTTAAACCTTTAGCTTGAAGACTGACTATAAAGTTTATTTTTTATTTTTTCTCTTATCACATTTCTTTATTTGTTGGAATTTCTATTTGGTAATACTTTAATATTACCATTTGGGCACTATTTTTACAATTTGAACCTCTAGCCCCTTGCTTATTGACTGCCTGAAATTAAGGTAAACTTTTCTCTCTTCTCTTTTCCCATTGTTTCAGCCTCTCTCCTTCCTATCTTAACCCCTTAAAAAGTCTGATAAATTTACCTACTCAAAGGGGGGGGGAAAGGTATATTGTCCTTAAAGATTTCAGTGACAATTGATTTGATTGTCTTAAATAGTAACAACAAAGAGTGAAAAATAGTGTTGATTTAGATTACTTAGAATACTTAAGATTAATTCTTAAAGTAGTAACTGGGTTGGATTTGATGTATTATTGGTGATTAATATTGATATTCAGTATATAAATTAATTATAAAGATTATTATATATTATTAGATAACCTTTTATAATATAGGTGTACAGACTGCCTATCTATATATTTGATTGAAGTATTAGAATAGAATTTTTATTTTAGGAGTTAAACACTGAATGGTGATCTGGGACAATATATCCAATATAGTGCAACAACAAAAACAAATATTAAGAGAGATGACCTCCACGACAACTATGGCTTTGAAATCGGGAAGGAAGACCACCCCGACCCTAACGACTACTTTAACTTCTGCTTCACCAACAATCCAAAAAATCATTGAAGAATCTCTAATAGGGGATAAACAGTCCAATGTCTCTAACGTTAATATACAAGCTACCCTACTATCCTTGCAAGAAGCAATGTCTAAGATGCAAGAAATAATGATTAAGAATCACAAAGAAACCAGAGCGACATTAGCGAATTAAAAGATGAGATGGGAAAGCTTAAAGTGGAAATGAAAGCAGATTTACTTAAGGTGGAGGATAAGATAGGGTCCTTGCAACAGGCTATGGAGAAAAACGAAGTTAAGATAAGAGAAATAGAGAGTAGGACAGAACGGATGGAGACAAATTTTGAAAGGATAGAGAAGGAATTTAGAAATATAACTAGAGAAACCGAAGACTCCCTGGTCCACCTCGAAATGGATAAAGCAGCGGCATATTTAAGGTTTCAAAATGTGGTAGAAGCGAAAAATGAAGAATTAGAACAATTAATGGCAGAACTATTGGCTGAATGGTTAGGGAAAGAAAAAGACGATCTAATCAAAGAATTTGACGAGGTGTATAGGGTTAGCACAAGTTATGCTAGACGCCATAACTGCCCGAGAGAAATTCATATTCATTTCACAAGGAGGTGTGTGAGAGACCTAATTCTTAAAATGTCCAGAGAAGAAACAATAACATATAGAGGTAAAGAGATTACAATCCTAAAACAAATCCCAAGGAAAGTGAGGGTCATAAGATTAGGATTATAAATTTTTGGCCAATTATTTAAATAAAAAAGAAATTCCTTTTAAATGGTTAATCCCGGAAGGGATGTTAATAACTTGGAAAGAGAGAAAAATCAAAATAGACTCTATAGAACAGGCCCAAGACTTTCATGATCAGCTAATAGGCACGGATGACCAATACACCAAGGAGGAAACTAAAAGGAAACCACAGAATGATCGTAATCGCCATAGAAACCAAAAAGAAGGACTTCCTCAAAATTTAGGGAACGATAAACCACAACCAGGGAGAGAAGAAACAATCTCACAACAACAGCAAGAAGAAAACCGAATCACCACTAGACAAAAAACTAAAAGACCTAGATAAATGGAGATAGGAAAGAAACTCCTCTCCATTAATATAAATGGTTTAAATTCAACATCTAAAAGGAAAAGGATATTAACTAAATTAATTAGACAAAACGCCGACATAATATGCCTACAAGAAACACACATTAGGGAAAAGGATGAAAGATATTTAATTTGCCCGAAACTTGGAAAACTCTTTACAGCACCAGCAGACAAACATAAAAAGAAAGGAATTGCAATATTTGTGAAAGATGATATAAAAGCAGAACTAACCTGGTCAGATCCGGAAGGAAGAACTCTGGTTATACAAATTTGGATTAATCATATTACATTTTTATTGGTAGCAATCTACGCGCCAAATGAAGAACAAGGGAAATTTTTTAAAGATCTTCATCAGAAAATAATAGGTTTCGAAAAAAGGAATATCTGCATGATAGGCGACTTCAACTCCATTGCTGATCATCAAAAAGACCATAGTAATGTGAATAAGAACAAGAAAGGGAAAAGAGAATTTTCTATGCCCTGTAAGGACATGATAAAAGAATTAAACTTAATAGACTTATGGAGAAAACTAAACCCAGAAGAGAAACAGTTCACATATTATTCAAATCCACACAAAATCTGGACCAGAATAGATATGGCCTGGATGGATGGGGAATTGGCCAATGAAATAAAAGAAATTAAAATCCTACCAAATGAATGGGCCGACCACAACCCAATACAATTAATTTGGAAAGATAGGAGAAAAACAAAGAAAAGATGGACACTAAATACTCAGTTAATAAATGAAGAAGAGTACATTAAGAAGCTGAAAGAGGAATTAAATTATTTTCTAAAAGAAAATAATAATGAAGCAACCATGAAACAAAATATTTGGGATACAATGAAGGCAATTATAAGAGGAACAACAATCTCTTATAATGCCATGAGAAATAAAAGAATACATGCCCAACAAAATAAATTCCAACAACAAATTAAAGAATTAGAAATACAACTACAAAAATCCCCTAAAAACCAGAGAACACAAAACCAGTTAATAACAATTAAACATAAATTGAATTTACTTGAACAAGATAAAATAGAAATTAACTTGAAAAGGTCCAAACAAAATTATTTTGAGCATACAAATAAACCAGGAAGATGGTTATCCCATAAACTTTAAAAAGTGAAAGAAAAGAGATTGATACACCAACTAATGGATGAGAAAGACGTCTTACAACATGAGATAGAGAAGAAAAAAGATATCATTTACAACTATTTTCAAAGATTATATAAAAAGGAGGAAATTAATGAAGATAAAATAAGAACTTATTTAGAGGAGACGAATGACAAGGTAATTGGAGAGGAATGGATAGAGTTATTGAATAAAGATATTACATGGTCTGAATTGAAGTCAGCAACGGAGAATCAAAGTAATAACAAATCTCCAGGACCAGATGGGATTCCGGCAGAACTATATAAAGCAATAATGGAACTAGTAGGACCACTGATGCTGGAAGTGTTTAATGAGGTACTTCTGGCAGCCAAGATGCCGGACTCATGGAGCTGATTTTGCTAATCCCGAAGGAGGATGCAGATCATAGATACATCAACAACTATAAACCGATTTCACTTTTAAATGCCGATTATAAATTATTTACTTCTATTATAGCTAATAGAGTAAAACAAGCTTTAAATCCACATATCCACGAAGATCAAAATGGATTTCTTCCGTCCCGACAAATAAAGAACAATTTAAGAACCGTTATCGATGTCCTAGAATATTATGAAGCCCACCCGGAGAAACAATCCGCACTCATGTTTTTAGATGCTGAGAAAGCATTTGATAACTTAAATTGGCACTTTTAATTCAAAAAATTTACAATATGAGTCTTGGCACCAAATTTGAAAACATTATAACAACAATTTACAACACACAACAGGCTAATATACTAATCAATGGCGAACAAACAGGTCCAATAAATATAGAAAAAGGTGTCAGACAGGGCTGCCTTCTCTCACCTCTTCTTTTCATTTTTGCCCTAGAATCACTCTTAACATGGGTTAGACAAAATTCTGAAATTAGAGGAGTGAGGGTCAAATCAGAAGAATATAAACTACAAGCGTTTGCTGACGATATGGTTTTCTTTTTGGAGGAACCCATGGAAAAAGGATATAATCTAATAAAAGAATTAGAACGATTTGGTGCAGTGGCAGGATTAAAAATTAATAGAAAAAAGACGAAACTAATGACCAAAAACTTAACAGAAAACCAGAAGGAAGAATTAGAAGCAACGATGGGGATACAGGTAACAAAAAGGGTCAAATATTTAGGAATATGGTTAACACCACAAGGTAATTCACTCAAAGAGAACAATTATGATAAACTACTTCAACAAACAAAGAAAGATTTAGAATCCTGGAATAAGCTGCAGCTCTCCTTATTGGGCAGGATTGCCTCGATTAAAATGAACATATTACCAAAATTTCTTTATTTATTCCAGACAATTCCAATTAAGTTGCCAAAAATTTTTTTTGAAGAATTAAATAAGATCACACTTAAATTTATTTGGCAGGGGAAAAAACCCAGGATCAATGTAAAGGCCTTACAAGATGCGAAAAGTAGAGGGGGTCTAGCTCTTCCAAATTGGGAATTATATTATTCGGCAGCTATCCTATTATGGTTAAAAGACTGGGTGAACTTACTTAATAAAAGAATTTTAGCATTAGAAGGGCATGACCTCCAGAGAGGGTGGCATGCCTTCTTATGGGAAGTGGGGAAACCCAAGCAGTCTTACTTTCATAGACACCTCATTAGGGACTCATTATTAATTAATTGGAAAAAAATATGCAAAAAACACTATCTAAAAATTCCGATCTGGCTATCAACAATGGAGGCAATGGTACACCCCAATAATTTGGACATAACAAAAATGATTAAATATAAAGATTTATTAGATCCGCAAGGAAACTTAAAAACTCGACAAGAATTACAGGAACAGGGATTTAAAATTGATCAGTGGTTATATATACAAATCCATAGCAGATACAAACAAGATATAAAAGACTTTGGAATTTATAACAAACTGCAGTATTTAGATAAAATTTTACTAGGATCAAACAAAAAGAACATATCCAAATTCTATAAATACTTACTGGAAGTAGAATTAGAACAAGAGATAGTCAAAGGGAACATGATAGCCTGGAGCAGGAATGTCGGAAGAAGTATTACATTATCAGAATGTGAAAAGATTTAGAACAGAAATATTAAGATTACAAAATCGGCAGCATATAAAGAAAATACATACAAAATGTTTTATAGATGGCACTTGCCCCCTTCGAGGTTGGCGAAAATGAACCCAAACACGAGTCCAAAATGCTGGAAATGTAAAAGCATAGAAGGAACCTACTTTCATATGTGGTGGTCTTGCAAAGAAACCCAGAAATATTGGCAAAAAATCAGAAAATGGTTGGAGGAGATAACCAAAGAACAAATTGAATACAAACCAGAGTTCTTCCTACTAGGGATCTCCGATAAACATTTACCCAAAAAGATGAAATATGTAACAATTCATATCCTAACTGTGGCCAGATTAGCGTTCGCCCAGTGTTGGAAATCACTCTATACACCTACAGAACAAATGGTCATCCAGAAAATATGTGATTGTGCAGAAATGGATAAATTAACCATAGCACTTAAAAATAAAGAGCCTTCAACATTTTACGATAATTGGAACTCTTGGTATAATTGGTTAGTCCAGAGATAAACTGCTTAATGGACAATGGGTAATTTAAGCATAGATATCGATAAGATGTGTGTATTCAAATTAATGTAGGAGAATTGGATCTTGCAGACTGTCAAAAAGGATATTGTCTGTTTTTAAACGTATCTTTTTCTTTTTCTCTCTCTCTCTTTCTCTTTCTTTGTTTCTTTCTTTCTTTTACATCTCTTCTTCTCTTCTCTTTCCGGTTTGCAAGACCGAGTGTCCCTCCCCCCCCCTTTTGTGTATGTAATGTCGATATGTTTTTAATTGTAAATTTAATAAAATTTATTTATAAAAAAAATAAAATAAAAATAATAATAATAATAAAAAAAGGAATGGGCACAACAGGCCTACAGTAAGAACTTGTGCAAAGGCCCTCCTAACCATGATTGCATCTGCACTTTGATCAGGAGTTGTGAGTCTAGGTGGACACATAAGCATGATCTGATCCAACATGACCAGCTAACAATTTATTCCAAGCAACAGCCAAAGCTTCAAATGGACCATGCAACAGACCACTAGCAATCTCTGAAACCCATTTAGGAAAGTCAGTTAGATTGGGGTTGGACCAATCTAATGGGACAAGCCTCCCTGCAATGATATTGATGCTGAAGAATCTTACAGAAAGCTGGACATGATCTGACCATGACAAGGGAGATATCAAGAGCTTCCATAGCTTAACAGGTCTGATGGGAACACCAAATTCTATTTGTTACTACTGTGTAGGTCTGCTGACTGAATACAATGGCTGAGATAGTTAGATTGCAAAACTGGCATAAGATACCAGTCTTATATTCTCCAAGAATTTTGTACCTTTCCTGTCTCTAATTATACCTCCTCATTCCAATCACCACCATAATACATTTGTTAGATCGGGTAGATCGGTTCCCACAGAGATGCGAGACCAAAAGTGATCATTCAGCTCTTTATTGCGTATATAGACCAGTACAACACCTGTGAGCCGCGGCAACCCTTCATATAGAAATTGCTCACGACTCGGTGGCCAATGACAGGGCTTTGAATCTCCTGCGATCGGCTCGGCCAATCGCGGTTGATTCTTAGCGCACGAATCATGGCCGTTCAGTTGGCCAATCAGGTTGCGGTCCATGTGGACCAATCAGGATTCAGGGTTTGGAGTATGCTAATACAGAACAACATTGACCTGCTCCTATCCCACAAATCAAAGCATTCCCCTATTTGGGTCTTTCCGGTTCGCAAGACCGAGTGTCCCTTTTCCCCCCCCCTTTTGTGTATGTAATGTCGATATGTTTTTAATTGTAAATTTAATAAAATTTATTTATAAATAAAATAAAATAATAATAATAATAATAATAATAATAATAATAATAATAATAATAATAATAATTAAAAAAAAGGAATGGGCACAACAGGCCTACAGTAAGAACTTGTGCAAAGGCCCTCCTAACCATGATTGCATCTGCACTTTGATCAGGAGTTGTGAGTCTAGGTGGACACATAAGCATGATCTGATCCAACATGACCAGCTAACAATTTATTCCAAGCAACAGCCAAAGCTTCAAATGGACCATGCAACAGACCACTAGCAATCTCTGAAACCCATTTAGGAAAGTCAGTTAGATTGGGGTTGGACCAATCTAATGGGACAAGCCTCCCTGCAATGATATTGATGCTGAAGAATCTTACAGAAAGCTGGACATGATCTGACCATGACAAGGGAGATATCAAGAGCTTCCATAGCTTAACAGGTCTGATGGGAACACCAAATTCTATTTGTTACTACTGTGTAGGTCTGCTGACTGAATACAATGGCTGAGATAGTTAGATTGCAAAACTGGCATAAGATACCAGTCTTATATTCTCCAAGAATTTTGTACCTTTCCTGTCTCTAATTATACCTCCTCATTCCAATCACCACCATAATACATTTGTTAGATCGGGTAGATCGGTTCCCACAGAGACGCGAGACCAAAAGTGATCATTCAGCTCTTTATTGCGTATATAGACGAGTACAACACCTGTGAGCCGCGGCAACCCTTCATATAGAAATTGCTCGCGGCTCGGCGGCCAATGACAGGGCTTTGAATCTCCCGCGATCAGCTCGGCCAATCGCGGTTGATTCTTAGCGCACGAATCATGGCCGTTCAGTTGGCCAATCAGGTTGCGGTCCGTGTGGACCAATCAGGATTCAGGGTTTGGAGTATGCTAATACAGAACAACATTGACCTGCTCCTATCCCACAAATCAAAGCATTCCCCTATTTGGGTCTCTCAGTTCCGTTGCCCCAAACTCCATCAGGATATCTAGTGAACACCTTGAACAATCCACTCACAATCACTTCCTTGATGCTCTCACCAACTGGTCAAGAAACCAACTCCACCAATCCCCTTATCTGGTTCTCAACCAGAGGAGAGAAATAGGCCTATACTGGGAAATTCACAGTCCACAGTCATAAGTATATAACTAGTAGAGGCTATCCATGCCAATTAACTAATTATTGTAGTGTCATCTTCTTTCTCTCCAGGACTAACAAAAGAGAAGGCAAAATTACCTCAGCAGACAGGAGAGTCTGCCACTTAGAGGTGGTATTCATCAGATTCTGACCAATTCTAGAGAACTGGTAGCAGAAATTTTGAGTAATTCAGAGAACCAGTAAATACCATCTCTGACTGGCCCACCCCCATCTATTCTCTGCCTTCTGAGTCCCAGGTGATCAGCTGGGTCTTCTTTTGTTGCCCTGCACAGGAGAACAGAGCTGGAAAGCAAGTTAGTGGGGTGAGGAGGGAATGGAGATTTTGCAGTAACCATCCCCAGGAGTGGGGAGGGAATGGGATTTTACAGTATCCTTCCCCTGCAACACCCACCAAGCCACACCCATAGAACTGGTAGAAAAAAAATTGAATCCCACCACTGACTGCCACTATACTGATATCCACCCATCTAGCCACTGTTAAGGACCTTCAGAGATCCAGAGACTCTTGGCCCTTCAAATGAAGAACTGGGCATAGATCCTGGCAGCAGTTGTCAGGATCAGATGATGTTGCAACAGGCAGAGGACTTCCATTATTTGCACATGACTGTAATTACTACATTTATCAGTTTCAAGAAATGCACATCCTTCATCACAACTGGTTAAGGTTCAGGGACTAAATAGCCCATTCCATTCCTCCATCACAGCTGCTGGCAAACCCCCACCATAGAAAAAGTCCATTGGCAGGGGCAGAAATGACAAACGTAAGGACAACACAGTGCACAATACAAAATAGACAAAAGGACATCTTCAACAACTACCATGAGGTCCACAAACAGAGCAAGAGTGACTGGTGTCCAATTATAAGTGAAACCAGCATGGCCAGGGTAGCTATTGTGGCTTATCTAATAATCAGTCACATATGGTGGAAATCTGTGGCTTTTGTTGAAAAATACAAATTGCATAACATTGCAAAGGCCTGAAACATGACAATACTTTATCCCACTTTTGTTTCTAAGAAATTGAGCCAGGAATTTTCTTCATGTTTCTATACAATTCATTCTAAGAGGATTTCAGATTTTTATTTAAAAGACAAAGCCTATTTGAAATAAAGGAAATATCTTCTTGGGAGAAACCCAGTGTTTTTTCAAAAGGCAGCTGGACTTTCTTTGCTTTTATCAGAACTAAAGAAGTTTCTTGGATGAGAAATGAAATGTCTTCAAGGAAAAAAATCCAATTGCCTTTTGAGAAAGCACCTTGGGACAGCCATGAACTGCTTGAATGAGAATCTCAATATAAAGTCTTGGAGAAATATGACATATATTGAATTGTTTGCTGCAAATATCTACCATAAATAGAACAGAAGAGAATATCTGCAATTGAGTGGAAATAACATATAATCTTCCCCCTCCCTCCCTCTCCCTCTCCCCACGCTCTCTCTCTCTCTGTGTGTGTCTTTCTCTGTCTCTGTCTGTCTGTCTGTCTGTCTCTCTCTCTCTGTGTTTCTGTCTCTCCCTCCCTTTCTCCACACAACATGTAGTCCTTACAACTGGTCACTTAGTGGCCATTCAATGTTCCAGCAGTAGGTTTACAAGAATGTATAATTTACAGAGCCACAATTCATTTGTGTTTTTTTATTATTAATTGTTCCTTTTTGTTCAAATCTGGTCTCAGTAGAATAACATAGCATTTGGGGAAAAAGATACAGCCCAGTAATCCAGCTGCCGAAGCCAAAATAGAGAAGATCTCCACAGTCACCATATATTTTCCCTTTGTACTCAAGTAGGTTGGAACAAATGATATCCAGACACTACAAAAGACCAACATGCTGAAGGTGATAAATTTGGCTTCATTAAAGGTGTCAGGTAACTTCCTGGCTAGAAAGGCCAATGTGAAGCTGATAGAAGCCAAGAATCCCATAAAGCCAAGGACAAGGTAAAACATGATGGCTGAACCTTCATTACATTCTAGGACAATTTCTTCAGTTATGGAATACATGTCTGAATCTGGGAATGGGGGAGAAATTTCCAACCACATACTACAAATGGTAATTTGCACCACAGAGCAAGACAAAACAATAGTGTTGGCTAGCCATTTCCCTACCAATTTCCTCATTTTTGAACCTGGCTTGCTGGCCATGAAAGCAAGAACCACTACAATTGTTTTCCCCAATATACAAGAAAGAGCTACAGAGAATATGATGCCAAAAACAGCTTGTCGCAAGAGACATTTCACTTGGTCAGGTTGCCCAATGAAGAGCAAAGTGCAAAGGAAAGAAAGCAGGAGAGCAATAAGAAGAATGTAGGCAAGATTCCTGTTGTTGGCTTTGACAATGGGGGTGTTCTGCTTTTTAATGAAGATTCCCAGCACCAAAGCTGTGATGAAAGAAAAGGAGAGACTAACAGACACCAAGGTTATTCCCACTGGTTCACTGTAAGACAAGAATATTATTTCTCTTAGAATGCAAAGATTTTGATCCTGGCTTGAAAATTGATCTTCTGAACAGTGAAGACACTCATCTGCATCTGAAAAACAAAACACTGTTGTATATGTATATCAAAAATGTTTGAGTTAAATCAGTGGTTCTTAAAGTATGGTCCAAGGATTCTTGGATACAATAAATGAAATGTATATGATCAATATTAATATTATTTGCAAAATAATTAAAATAATGTTATTCTTTTCATTATTTTTATTCATTAAAATATTGTCTTTATGTTAATATCTATTGTGATTAGTATTTTAATTCTTTTTGCTCTTTCATGATTCAATAAATGCAGCAATTTTCATATTTTATATTGTGTATATCAATAACTAAACCATAAAAATAAAAGCTCCCTGGGGGGGTGTCTTCCAAAATCTTTAAAAATGGGAAGGGGTCAAAAGAGCAAAAAGTTTAAAACACCAAGTTAGATCAATTGTTAATTAAATAATATGGTTTGATTTATTCCAAATGCTTTTTGCCTTATGTATGTCAGTTATAAGTAAGTATGATTTGTTGGAATCCAAAAAGTTGAGACATATAGGATAGTTCAAATAAATGTCTATCTATGTAAAGTGAATAGATGTAGAACTGGCTATATGTATTCAACACTAAATATTCCAAACCTATAAATGTTTCAGGTAAATATCAAGGACATGTCCCATAGGGATTTAATTATTTGATTACTTCAGGCTTAATCTATACATAACAGTAGCAGAACAAAATGTGACTTGTATGTTGACCTATCTATTGTTCAGTGCTTTTTCATTCATAATCTTTTGTAATTCTGTGCTATTGTGAGCTACTTGACTATTTCTTTCAAACATCAATTGCAGACCAGCTCCAAAGCTGCTTCAAAAGTCTCTTTGACTTCCATGTTTATGTTAAATTTATGTTTTACCAACAAAAAATATAAATAAAGGGAGTTTGTCAGTAAAACATGTTTAACAGAAAAATAGTTTGTATAAAAGTGACTGCCTGTGAAGGCTCCTGGATTGGGACTGAAAGGCAAAAATGGAAACAGTGTACCCCGTCTCATAATTGGGTGGACCAGGTTATCCTAATAAACCAGTCTCACCAGGAAAAAAAAAAGAATACTTCCATGTTTGATCTCTGAAACTAAACATTCAGAATGTGTTTTTCTCTCTTAAATTCTCCCCAAAGTGACAATTATTTAACTTAGGAACTTGCACATTTTTTTTTAAAAAAAAAAGCTTTGCTATGAAGCCTTTGGGTATTTATTTTAGTATTTTTAAGAAGCCATCAAGTTCAAAGGCCCCAGTTTAGAAATGTCAAGAAATCCTTCTATGTTCCCTTGTATAATTCTCACATCTCTTTCCCTGAAATTGTGTGTGTGTGTGTGTGTGTGTGTATGTGTGTGTGTGTGTGTAAAATTTCAAGTGGTTTGTCAATATGGCTTAAGTATAGAAACAAATCCATATAATGGATATTTCTTACCTGTTTGGTTTGCAATCTTCCCTTTGGGACAACGAAGGCAATCATAACAGCAGAATGGCTTCCCTTCTACTTTTATCTTGCTATAACCTGGAAAGCAATTGTCATTGCAAAGTGAAAGAGGCCACATCTGTTAATTTTAAAAAAATGAAAATGAAATTATTGCCTAACATTCAAACCTCATCAAACTTATTTCCTCCTTGCAGTTGAACAGCTACCTCCCCATTTATCTTAGAACAGCTTTAATTCCAATCATTGGGTCTCCAAAACAGCAACTATAACTTCACTGGGGCAGCTTCTTTGCTGCCACCTGTGACAAATAGATTTGTGCATGATGAATTGGGTGTCAGACATGCTTGGCAGTTCTTAATGACTTTTAAGCCATCTATGACCCCTCACACGTTGCTTAATATGAAACCTTCTCTTGCTGCTTCTCAGGTTGTTTCTGTCAGGGTTTTTCATGATGGGGGGACAACCTCTATGATCAGCTCTCCTACTTTTGATTTACACAGTCTTCCAAACAATAAGCCTCTACTTCTATAGCAAGGCCTTGGGAGTAGGATGGATACACAGAATGAGTCCAAGACTTATATGGAGAAAACTGTACTTATGAGCACTTTTGGAGCCTTGCCCTAGGTCAATCAGGACAATATTTTACAAAAGTTGGATAGTATTAAGAAAACTCTGTTAAGCTACTATTGCTACTGTTGATGCATTTATTCATCTTGTGTCATGTAGCATTTTACACCATCTCATAAAGGAGAATATTTGTAGCTCAGGGTTGACATGAGGGGTCCTTGGTGCTCTCTGCTTGTTTTCTTGCAGACGTTTCATTACCCAAACTAGGAAACGTTATCAGTGTGGGTGATGATGATATTACCTAGTTTGGGTAATGAAATATCTGGAAAAAAACAAGCAAGCTCAGAGAGCACCAAGGTCCCCTCACTTTATATCATCTGTTTCTCATGGGTGACATGGAGCTGAGTGAATATCCCAGACTTTTCCAAATGATCAGAAGATTGAAACTCCCAATTCTTTGCAATGATGCTGAAGAGAGACTCTCAGACCCTAGCAATTCAACCTATGAAAGCTCAGCCATAAATCTTGCTGGACTTTTCATACTGTGCCTGATTCTTCTAATTTTGACTTGCTTACATTTTCAAAGTTTGAATGTATGTACATTCTGCAGAAATGGATATATTAATAAGCATATAGATGGTTTTAAAAAGATAATGCATCTTCAAGAAATTGTGAGTGTGAAGTCAAGGTATCTAGTTATCCTAACAATTAAAGGTAAAGGTTCCCCTCACACATATGTGCTAATCAATCCTGACTCTAGGGATGGTGCTCATCTCCATTTCTAAGCTGAAGAGCCAGTGCTGTCCAAAGCCATCTCTATGGCCAGCAAGACTAAATGCCGAAGGTGCACAGAATGCTGTTACCTTTCCACCAAAGGCGGTCCCTATTTTTCTACTTGCATTTTTACATGTTTTCAAACTGCTAGGTTGGCAGAAGCTGGGACAAGGAATGGGAACTCACTCTGTTATGCGGCACTCAGGATTCAAACTGTCGAACTGCTGACCTTTCTGATCGATAAGCTCAGTGTCTTAGCCACTGAGTCACCATGCCCCCTTAACCTAACAATTAGGACTATAATATTAATATGATGAAAATTGAAAACTCTCTGTGTTACAAAATTTTAATATATTTAGGAATTTTAGAAAAATAAAGCCTTACCACATTAAATTAAGTATCACTGTAATTTTAAAGCTGATAAGGATCCTGTTGCTTGTAGGAACAACCAATACAGGTTAGGCACTTTCTTTTTATGTGTAAAGTTTTTTATACAGTAATTAAATGCCTATATAGCTTTAATATATTACATATTAATAAATAGTGGCTTTTAAAAAGTAATATTTCTTGAAAAAAAATATTTTAATTTCTTTTTTGAATTTTAGCTAAATCAAGAAAAGGAGGAGAAAGGCTGCATGTTGTTGCCATGGAATAAGTATTGTCTTATTGATCTTAATAAATTCAGTTCAGGTCAATTTTTATATGGATATTTTAACTTTATAGCAATCATGTTCATGAGTCACTTTGCAAAAAAAAAAAAAAGTCAATTTGTACCTCTAATTTCTGAAGAAATTGTCTGAATTTTGGAGCTATAAATAACAATAAAATAAATTATTCCCCATGCTTTGATGTTGATGCAAAACTACCTGGTTAAACATGGTAGGCCAGATTATTTTCTCCACAGAAATAGTGAGAACCTTGTTTCGGGGAGCCATCAGAGCTATGTTTCCAACTTTGATTCGGTGAAATGATAGGTTGGGGAAGGTGACCCAATTGATAACATCAAATCCAGTTGCTAGTTCTCCTCTTTCATCAAAGGAAACCTTATCTCCAGCGCTGTTGTTAAATGAAACAGTTTTCAGATACCAATGGAACTAAATATAAATAATTGATAGGGATTTTTAGAGATTGGAAATAATGAGTATGAATGAGTACATACGAATGAAAGATTTTTCATAAGCCATATTTATTTATTTAGAAAATGTATAGTGCCACCTATTTGCACATGGTAATACATATGTTAGCCTTTTTGAGACAGCAGTCAAAAAGCACAGTAAAAGAATCTCTTTTTATTGCTATAGGGTATTAAACTTGAAATCTTGCTAAAGTTTCCTTCTAAGGTAAGATTATCTGGAGTCTCTTTCATGCAGTCCCTTCTTTCTCAGGACAAAATTGTCATTTACTTTCCCTGAAAAGTCCTTCTGAGGACATCTCTACACTCCTCTACATTATTTTAAGAGTTCTTTTGGCATTCCCATGCATGAAGCAAATATTTATGTCAGTTGAAGCAGCATGTTAACATAATCTTTCATGAGATTCTTGTTAAATTCTATTGCTCTGGACTGTTGTGTACTAAAAATGTCATTTCCACCTTGCTCTGATCTGCCTGTTGATCAAGGTCACCAAGATGATTAGAGAATTGGAGGCTAAAACATACAATGAATGGTTGCAGAAACTGAGCGTGGCTAGTCCAGTGAAGAAAAGGACCAGGGGAGACATGATAACAGATTTCCAATATTTGAGCAGCTGCACAGAGATGAGAGAGTCCCACTATTTTCCAAGGCACCTAAAGGCCAGACAAGGAATAATGGATGGAAACTGAACAAGGGGAGATTCAACCTAGAAATAAGGATAAATTTTCTGACAGTGACAGCAATCAATCAAAGGAACAAAAGTTGCCTTCAGAAGTTGAGGGAGCTTTATCACTGGAAGACTCCAGACTGCCATATGTCAGAAATAGTGTAGGGCCTGCTTGGGCAGGAGGTTGGACTAGATTATCTACAAGGTCCCTTCCAACTCTGTTAATTGTATCTCTCTTTTTTCTTCTTCTCATGCTCCTCACTGCCCACTGCCATTAATCTTGGCTTTCTCCTACAAGTCATTTTCCTCTCAAATTAACATTTATGTTGCCTGCTTATCGTCATTGTTGCATACCATGTTTAGGTATATGTAAATTACTCTAAAGTATTATGGCAAAACCCATTTCATTTGGAAGTTCTCACATATCAGATTGAACTTATTAACTATGCAACTCCAAAATACTACTTGATTGTCATTTCAATAAAGATATGATTGTCATTTCAATAAAGAAATTGGAGGTGGTATTCAGCAGGTTCTGACTACTTCTGGAGAACCAGTAATGGAAATTTTGAGTAGTTTGGAGAACTGGCAAATACTCTCTCTGACTGGAGATTTTACAGTATCCTTCCCCTGCCATGCCCACAGAACCAGTAGTAAAAAAAAAAAAATTCCACCACTGAAAGAAATGTCCACACTCATTTCATTTTTACCTGCCATGACTCTTGATTTAGAGTCCTGAGTTCCCAAGCATTTCCTCTTTTTCTGTGTTTGGGTTTGGATGAAAGCATAGCATGCAGAGCATGGGCCACAGCATGGATAGCATTGTAAATGCTATAACTTTGCCCAGTCATATTTGTTTCAAAAACAGATCCAGGAAGGGTCTCCAATGCCTCCTCACCAGTACATTCATTGCCTCTATCCTCATCCAACCTAATATTTGGGAAAGAACACTCAAATGCATTTTCCTAAAACAGTCTTGTCAAACTGTCTTCTTCTTCAGAAAAGGGTTTTCTCATCTGAATAAAATTTTTAAACTCTAATATCTCCTTTGAGGAAACCGCCAATGATAGTGCACCATGGATGAAGTCCAGGCCCATATTTCTTTGAAAGGGGATTGATGTGAATTCCATCTGTGCTGGCATTATCCAAATTTTATCTTTTCTCTTCATTAGCATGCCCTCATATGCTGAAATATATGGAAACATTCTAAAAACGGGTATATCCTCATTTTCACAATATATGATCACAACATTGGCATTACTTCTCATAATAACCTTGTACAGTGTAACATAGCCATTAAATTGAATCTCAAGGTCATTGGCAACTGATTCCTTTGGCATTTCTTCTATGAAGTCAAAACAGATGCCTTTTTTAGAAAACATATCAAGCCTATTATGTATAAACCTCTTTCCCTTTTCAGGATTTGGGACAATGAGCCCAATCCATCTCCATTGGAAGTGAAGCAACAATTGGATGATCCCCATAATTTGAAAGTCTTCATTTGGAAATAACTGATGGAGCAAAACAGCTTGTATGTTGTCATCCATCTCTGCAGCAGAACCATATATGAGCTAAGAAAAATGTAGGAATTGGAGTATATACAGCATTTCCAAATCAAAATATTTCTAGCTATCTTTAAAGATATGTTCAATAAAACTATTAATATTGTTCTCCAAAGAATAGGAGAATTTGCATATTTCAATATAATTTCTATGGAAATTGTTAATGTTTCTTTTAACAGATTACCTGTCAAGGTTCTGACTGACAGAAACCAACCGAGCAAGCACAATTGAGGCAATCTTGAGGCAATCTCTTTAGGCAAAGCCTTATTGAGTGCATCATTTTGGCACAGACTAAGGCAAAACCAGCTCTGGCTATTTTCCACGTAATCCTGTATAATAAAAGTATAGAATTCTCCCTCCCCATTTTGGTGCTTTTCACATTGTCCAATTAAAGGCAATTGAATTACTATGAGAAAATACTTCTGAAGATCTTTGCCACCTGTTGAAGTGCCCTTGGTTCCACAGGTTGCTCTCCTGATGTCTGGAGGAGGCTACATTCTAATTCCCCCCACCTTCCCCCTTATTTCATTGGCAAGCTGAGAGGTGATAATGGTTGCAACAGCATAAGCCTGCTTCAAAGCTTGACAGTACATTTCTGAAGCTTTAGAAATACAGTATATGAACTACAAAGTTGAATATTAACTACTGGTTTATACTATATTCAGACACTTGGTTAAATGAAATAATTATCCATAAAATTATGAGAATTCCATTTTCTAGCATTTTTAATATTTCCTGTCTGCACCTCCCTATGTGAAATATAGTTAGAATATTGTCCAATCATATAAACATATGAAGAGGTTGTTGGACTTGATTCTTTCTTTCTGGGATAGCTCTCACCTGTGGGATCTTGTAAATGCTCAGAATATTTGACATGAACTGACCAATGTAAGCATTATGTCCTGCAACGACAGATATTACATTGTCCTTGACATCACACTTATAGTTTGGGGTGAGCCTTCCCTTTGTAGAGAGAAGCTCCAAGGTAGCCAGATAGATCCATCTTGCCAGGACATAGCTATTGGAGATATGGAAGCCGAGGGTGATATTTGGTAATATCCTGGGATTCTCATTGATTTCTTTGACTGCAAATTCCAAAGCCAAGATGTGCTGGTAGTTTTGCATATGGAACCTGAAATAAGTGTTAGAACATATCTTTCCAAATTTGGAATTGACTGCACCTTAACCTATGTTTTCTAATTGTATCACACAACATTAGATTATGCTACCCATGATCGCTGAAACAAGTGGGTAAATCAGCATTTGAGGATAGCATTTCTTTGATTATCCAAGACAACTAGGCTGAAGACACAGGGCAAAGTTGTGTAACAATAGATATAAAATGTCCATGGAGATTCTCAGTCATCCAGTCCTGGTTGTCCCAAAGGTGTGGTTTTTTTTTCAAAAGGCAACTGGACTTTCGTTGATTTTATTTCTGATGGGGTTTCTTGATGAGAAGTGAAACATCTTCAAGTACAAACAAAGTCCAGTTGCCTTTTGAAAAAAAAAAGCATGTTTTGGACAATAGATATAAAACTCACCCTGGAATACTGGACTGTAACACTCTACTTCTACTACTGTAACACTCTACTTCTACTACCCTAAATATCAGTGATGATGATGGCTAATTGCAAAATGGAATAATCATCAATAATTACAGAATTTTGCCTTAATGTAGAGGTCCTGATTTAAGTTTATCTTCTACCCTAATATTCTAGTCCACTATTTCCACCTCCTCTTTCTTTACATTGTTCTTCCAAAGAAACCCTGTTTCTCAGGATATTGGGAAAAGAAATTCAAATGCCACTATATTGTACTTTAATGCAGTGGAAATTTCTGAGTAGCATTAATACAAAATCTTCATGTAAGACTAACTGCTGTCATCCACAGCTTTATAGTTGATCATTGTTATGAAGCAATGAGATGTTAATACATACATTTATTTCTTTTGTACTTCACCTAGTCAATCACATGATAAAGTAATGTACTACAATTAAACTAATTCCTAGCATAATGGCATCAAGAAGGGTATTAGAAACCATTAAAAACATAATGGAAAATAACTTGCATAGCAGAAATCAGATAATAATTACAGTAATAACAATCTTATTAAGCAGAGTGATAAATAATAGTGCAGCATAGACCAGCTCAAATTCATCCTATACCTCAATTCAATCATGCCACAAATTTTAACTATTTCTGTATTTGCATTATTTAAAACAATGAATTGCATACATGAAATCATCAACCAGTTCATTTGATGGATTTGTTGTGAATGTCACTATTTCAGACAGCATGTAAATTTGGGAAGAAATGCCAGCAATGACCAAATATTCTGAATGATATTGTTTGTGCTTAATAAGAGCTGGGTTTCCTACAGAACATATACCAAGCAGATTATCGCATTCTGCGTTCAAGAACAATATTGATAAAAATGCAGGGAATAATATCATCTTGCAGACCAATGTGTCACTCTATTAGAATTACGCATTTGAAATAAGACCACCATTAGGTTGTAAATCAGAGATGTACTGTTTAAACTTCAGAAAGAAAGCTCTTTGTTCTCCTATTATACCCCAGGAAAATAAAGAATATTATATTTTTGTTATTGTTGAAATGCATTACTTTTTAATGTTTTCTGTAACTCTTTAGAGATTGAAAATAATAATGGGTAATTGATAATTGTACGGCTCCATACATGTTCATGTCCCAATTATGATATACAGGGACTTGTAAACTGGAGTTAAGGAAAATTAATAATGGCAGGTGGAAAAAAAACACATTAGCAGTAAAAAAAAAAACTCCAATATCTATCTTTTGTTTTCTATGCGATAAACCAGAATAACATAATTGGAAGGGGTCTTGGAGGTTTTGTAGTCCAACTCCCTATTTAGGCAGGAAACCCTGAACAGTGGGTTGTCCAATTTTTTCTTAAAAACATTCAGTGTTGGAGTATCCACAGCTTCTGGAGGCAAGTCCTTCCATTGATTAATTGTTCTAACCATCAGGACATTTTCCTAGTTCTAGGTTGCTTTTCTCCTTCATTAGTTTCCATCCATCTTCAAGCAGGAGACCCTATACCTTTTCAGACAAATGGTTGTCCATTCTCTTCTTAAAAACCTTCATTATTGGAGCACCCACAACTTCTAGAGGCAAGCTGTTCAACTGACTAATTGCTCAAACTTTCAGGAAATTTCTTCTTAGTTCTAGGTTGGTTCTTTTCTTATTAATTTACCTTCATTGCTTCTTGTTCTACTTTCAGAATAGATTGACTCCCTCTTATTTGTGGAAGTCTCTCACTGCTATTGTGTCATCATTAGTTCCTCTTTTATTAAAATAGATAAATTCAAATAGAAATTCCATTCATCATTAATTGAACAACAAATTGTTGTGGCCCCGACTCCCGAGCCTATGCTGACAGAGGAAGAGGACCTGGAAGATGAGGGGGAGGAACTGGCAATGCCTTCCTCCCCAGGACCTTCCTCCCTGCCAATGCCTTCTTCCCTGGTAATGCCTCAGGTTCCATCAGACAACCGAGAGGAACAACCTGAGATGAATCAGGAGGAAGGCATGTCGGAACAGCCCCTGACAGGGAGTGAAGAGGAGGAGTCTTGGCTCGACCCCAAGCAGCGTTGTAGGGAGAAATGTGAGCAGCAACGTAGGAGGCGTGGGAGGGTCAGAGAGTGAGCTGAGTCACTGAGCCACACCCCACAGGGGATAAAAGTGGGTGTGCTTTCTCCTTAAACTTTGTACAGGACAAAGTTTAACTTACTTTAGACTTTATTCGTGACTATGTTGGAAGAACGATTGTTTTGTGGGCTGCCTTGTGCTTTGTGAAGTAAAAGACCCATTTCCCTCTGTGTGAGTAAGACTTTGATTTACAATTGCTGCCAGCTCAGACCTGGCATGCAGGATGTAGTGGGATGCCAAGAATGTTATCAGTTACAGAGGATTTGCTCTGCGAAGTTCGAGCCAGCTTGCCTGTCTGTGTTTGTGTGTGTGTATAATCCCTTACCTTTTTGGGGAAAGGGAAGGGGAGACAGAACAACAAATTAATTAAAATAATTGAATTAAAATTGGATCTCACCCTTTAAAAATGTCAACTACTCTAAAATAAAATAATAAGCTAAAGTACTAGTGGCGTTTGAATTTTGGTTGATGTGCATATTTATCACCAATATTTTTATTTTGGGTACATAGCTATTGCAATAGTATTAGCATTTTATATGCTATTTCTATAGGGCTTCAGTTTTCACTACTTATTCTTTCAGTTTTCACTACTTTTCTCCATTTGATGGTAAGGGTCACACAATTGTTAAGTCCATATTCCATTGTTTATATGAAAAGTGCTGAGTAGTCATATTTTTTTTACATTTGAACAGCTGCCCACTCAGATGATTTAAAGCCAAACTTTACATTATCAGAGATGAGATAGATGAGGCTTTGGATCTATTGGAAATGACTCCAGATAACAAGAACTTGGATCAGTGAAAACACAGAGATTTTATTTCTAAGCTTAAATCAAAGGATACAAAAGGGGAAAAAGCTGTTTGCAAAGAGCGGTAGGATCTTAGCTTATCTCAACATGAGGTTTGAGCCAAGAACCACTCCTTGAGATTTCAGAATATTACATTTTATAGTCTTTCTATCCTGACACCTCCATGCCCCTCCTACATCAGGTCCAGTGACTGAGCACAGCTAATCTGAAATGCCTTATGGAGACAACACCATCTCCTTCAATACCTCCCAATGACCACACATCACATATTTTGCCAACATGGCTTTTCCTTATCTTACTTGGCATTAAGGAATGTCCCTTCATTGGGGCCTCTTTCTAATGGTCTGACAACAAAGAAATATCTATTTCTAACACCACATTGTTACATATTAATGTTACATTCAGCACATCTTCTCTCCAGCCATCTTAGAACAACATAATGATTATATGCATATTCACCTATGCAAAATAAAAGTCTGGTTATAACTTAAAATCACAATGTGCCAAGATTAAACTAAAGCAGATGCTTTGAAAAACAAAATCTAACTGGCAACGATGAATCCCAGAGTTGTTTGTTTGTTTCAAATGAAGGATTGCTGGAAGTCTGACACTAGCTTCAATTGTTCAAGGAAGTTAGGGTAATGTTTATCTTTTATTATCTCTTCTCCTATTGTCCTCCTAATTGACCACTTTGGTCTTTTGTTATGTCAAATGTGTGTGTGAATTGTCTTGACAGTTTGAGATACATACCAATTCCTGGAGGAAATAGGGGTGGCATTACTTGATACAGGATGATGTAATTGATTGCAGGTACATATTTAACAATGAGTAAATGTGTTAGAAAATATATTTACAGCAGGATTACATCAAGATAGCAAATGTCAATAGAGCAACTGTCTTCTTAATGCTATAATATACTATTCTCTTCACCTACATTTTATTTTTTATTTTTCTTATTTCTTACATATCTTCTCTATTCAGAGTTTTGCAGCATTAATTCAGTGCCAGAAAAATAAACACAGATGGCTGGTGCTTCATTTAACATCTTTATAAACATAATAAGTAGATTTTACAAACCACTTATAGATTTCTCCAACATGGAGAAAACTCAGACAGAAACATGTTGCAAGTCCAGAGCAGAGCTCTAGTTTTCAGTAAGCAAGCTAGTTTCATCTTCTTCAATAGAAAGACTCAGAGCTTAACATAACTTCAGAGCTGCAGAGCTTAATATAGAGCCACACCTAGGCTACTTCTAGTTTCAGTTTCTAAACTGTCCTCATTGGCTGATTTAGTTACTATGCCTATTGATTGGCTGACCTTGTTACCAACCTCTATTCCAGTTCATGAATATACTCTGACATTCTCTATGTCTAGAATGTATTGCATCTGCTCAGAAATGCACAACAAATATTAGAGGCATATTTTAGGGTTGTAACTTTATCAATGTTATCAGTAAAATATCGGACTTTTTGCAGATATCAAGCAGCTGTGCCATTATTCAAAACTGAGTTGATAAGTATCTATATAGTACATTCTGAAACGTGCTGACCAAAGAAAAATGTGGAATTTGAGCTGTGGTGGCAGAATGGTTAGAATGTAGTATTGCAGGCTGGTTCTGCCAACTGCCAGCAGTTCGATCCTAATCAGCTCAGGGTTGACTCAGGCTTCAATCCATCTGATGTTGGTAAAATGAGGATCCAGATTGTTGGGGGCTGACTCTGTAAACTGCTTAGAGAAGGCTGTAAAGCACTATAAAGTAGTATATACAATAAGTGTTGTAGAAATAATATCTAAGTTTATTTCTATTGCTATATATAAAAGGTAAAACATTATTTTAGAAGAAAGAGAAAGAATTACAGAAATAAACTAAATTGGTCAAGTAGAATAATTTTGAATATGCAGATTAACTAGAAAAACATAAACTTAAAAAGAGAAAGAAACACAAACATTATCAGCAATAAAGGAAGGAAACAAGCTGTTATATTAAACATTGGTAATAATAGAAGAATTGATAGTTTTCTTGAAGGAACTTGAGGTCAACATTGATGAAGTTGCTATATTAAAAAGTAGGATATCAGAGAATACACCAACATAGACAAATATTAAACACACCCATAACTGTTAAAGAAATCAAAAGGCTTTCTATGTTGGAGACTTATATTTTCTTATAATAAGAAAAATGGTATGGTATGGTATTGAGTTCCTCTTTGAAGGAGAAGGGTAGTACAGAAATGTGATAAACAAAGAAAGAAAGTATGGTTTGTAGAGATTAATTCAATTGTTTAAAGAAGCAGCACGGATTATTCAGTGAAGCCAGAATATAACCCAGCTGATATATTTACAAATTGCTGGAAGGATAAAATTTGATCAAAAAAAGGGACACTGAGAAAAATGACAAAATCTGAATGCTTCTATCAATTATTACATAATAGATTTTAAACTCCAGTTTACTAATTATTCATTAAAAGCCATGCTTTAAAAGCCATAGTTAAAAATCTAGCTGTTGCAACTGTAATCTTAGAATTTTTATTTGCAAGTAAAATGTAAAAGTATCTGTTCATGATTTAGTTATTAAAATTGCCCAGATCATTTCCTGCCAAAGACTGTGATAAAATTTGCAATATCCTCTATTTGTCCTAAATATGACATGGATTAGAAGCATTAAATATTTAACAAATAACCATTTGTAAACTGCTCAAAGCTGAGTAGGAGTTGAGTTGCATATAAACACAATATATTATTAATATTGCTATTGTTGATATTGCATGAAAAGATGGAGGTAAATCTTAAAGAACCAATCACTAATAGTGTATGTTCACAACAGAGGTTTGATCAAATTCAAGCAACAATGTTTCCATATATATAATATGACTGACCAATTTGGCAATTGTTTATCAACACTTTACTTAGCTTTAAATATATAATTTAAACAACATTTTGTTCATTAACATTCCAAAACCATAGTTAATATTCACATGAACATGATGTATAAATACAGTCAAACCAATATTTTCTAGGCAAAATATATAATTAAATCTCTCTCTTTCTCTCTCTTTTTAATTTATTTCTCCTCCAGATGAATGCAACAATGAATTGGATTTCTACAAGACTGCTATCACTATCAGGTTAAAGTCATAATCATTAATTAAAAAAGAAACAGAAAACAATCATTTGACGCAACAATTGCAGCAAAGTAGAATGAGATGCTATCCAAGGGTCATGAATAAGAGTGGTATCAAAATTAAACAAGCTGAGAAAGAGATCATGAATAAGGCTAATTATATAGGGAAACTGAAAAGCAATTCTTCACCATCTTCTTCTTACATTTCTCCTCAATTCCCACAATAATATATGGGCGAGAGAGAGAACTTTGTGTTGAGATGATAATTATATGCTTAAATGTATGGTACTGAGTCAACAATTCTGGCATGAAATGAGTCCCACATTTATTGTTGGAATCACACCAATTAGCAAATTTTGAATCATTTCTTTATTAACTGACCTTTTGTATTCAGATCAGGTCTTACAATAATGATATAGCATTTAGGCAAAAAATGCAACCTAGTAAACCAGCTGAAGATGCCAAAATGGAGAAGATCTCCACAGCCACCATATACTTTCCCTTGGTGCTCAGATAGGTCGGAACAAATGACACCCAGACACTGCAAAAAACCAACATGCTGAAAGTGATAAATTTGGCTTCATTGAAGCTATCAGGTAAATTCCTAGCTAGGAAGGCCACTGTGAAACTGACAGCAGTCAAGAACCCCAGAAAGCCAAGCACTGTGTAAAACATAGTGGTTGAACCTTCATGACATTGTAGAACAATTTCTTCAGCCATGGAGTGCATGTCAGAATCAGGGAATGGCGAAGAAATTGTGAGCCACATCACACAAATGCAGAATTGTGTCAGGGAGCAAGATAAGACAATAGAAATAGCCAGCCTTTTCCCCACCCATTTTCTCATTTTGGATCCAGGCTTGGTGGCCATGAAAGCAAGAACCACTATGATTGTTTTCCCCAATATACAAGAAAGAGCTACAGAAAAGATTATGCCAAAAGCAGTTTGTCGCAAGAGACATTTCACTTGGTCAGATTGCCCAGTGAAGAGCAAAGTGCAAAGGAATGAGAGGAGGAGAGCACTGAGAAGGCAATAAGTGAGATTCCTGTTGTTGGCTTTGACAATGGGAGTGTCCTGTTTTTTAATGAAGATCACCAGAATCACAGCTGACATGAAAGAAAAGGAGATGGCACTCACTACCAAAGAAATCCCCAGAGGTTCTTGATAAGTCAAGTAATTTATGCTTTTTTGAAGACACCTATGCTGACCTTTGTTCGGATATTGATACTCTGGGCACGTGAGACAATCATCCAAGTCTGGGAGGAAAATGGAACAAATAAAATCATTGCTTTTGAGCATCAAGCATTACTTGTGGATTAGATCCACTAAGATACTAACACTTACACAAGGATTCTGTTTGCTTTCTTCTTAAAGAAATTCATAATGCAATTTTTAATGTGCTTGTAAGGCACAAAGAACCAGGTCCAAATTCAAAGGGTTCTAATTTAATGGTTTGCTCCTTACACAATTATCTGCTCAACAAAATGGTTTTCACTGAGTAAGGCTAGATAACATTCAATGGCATTCAAAGAGTGTTGGACCTTATCTTGTTGTGACTATGTAGAGCAGGGTTGTCAAACTCATGTTGTCATGGCAGTGTTATGTGACGTATTGGGACTTTTCCCCCCTTTGCTAAATCAGGCATGGGCGTGGCCAGCATGTGACACATCCAGCCTACAGGCTGGGAGTTTGACAATCCTGATGTAAACAGATTCCTCATTTGATTTCTCCCCTGGCAATGTCAGTCTCTCTCTTACAGTGCTATAGTGGAGAGCTTGGTAATCTCTGAGCTTGGTTGTTATGTAAAGATAAAGCAATTTTACTCATCTTTAAAAAAAGCTAAAAATAAACAAAAAGGTAATGAAAAGTCTGAAAGCCAACAATAAAGTTCAGAAAACACCAGGGACTGCACAGTTCAAATCTGAGCTACCTATATTCCCTTCTCTTATGCTACAGTGTTCAATTTCCATATGCCCTGATTTTTATACCATTCTCTAACCTTAGTGAATTTCCAACTAGATTATTGGACTCACTCTATATAAAGACCATTTGGAAACAGCGACAAATCCACAAGGCATGTCTCACTTGAGTTACATTATTTCTACAAAAGCTGCCCTAGCTTTCAGTTGATTTCTGATTGCAATTCAAGGTCCTGGTTATCACCTTTAAAGCCCTGCATGTCACCAGGCCAAGTGATTGGTAAAACCACATCTCTTCAAGGCTATCTCCTATCCCAGTAAGTCAACTAATTGGGCACATCCTTAGATCCTCCATCATCTAATGACATCTTGGAGGCAGTGGTGGTATTCATTTTTTTTGCTAGAAGTTCTGTGGGTGTGGCTTGGTGGGTGTCATGTGACTTGGTGGGTATCATGTGACTTAGTAGTAGTGGCAGGAGAAGGATACTGTATAATCACCATTTTCACCCCACTCTGGGTACTGTAAAATTTCCATTCCCTTCCCATCCCACTAACCTGCTTTCCAGCTCTATTCTCCTATGCAGGGCAACAAAAGAAGACTCAGCTGATCAGCTGGAATTCCGAGCAGCTGGGACTTAGAGGCAGCGAATAGATGGAGGCAGAGTCAACCAGAGGTGGCATTTATCAGTTTTCCAAATTACTCAAAATTTCTGCTACCAGTTCTCCAGAACCTGTCAGAACTGGCTGAATACCACCTCTGCTTCTCTGTAGTATCCCCATGCTTATGCAATATTTTCTCACAGTGAATAGCAAGATGGGCAGCATATAAATGAATGAATGAATGAATGAATGAATGAATGAATGAATGAATGAATGAATCTGACTTGCAAGGGATCCCTGTCTTTTCAGTTGTGCAGTAGCCTGAGAGTATTTGGCTAATCTCTAAAGTGTTGGGCTAGAATGGAAGTTGAATCAGGAGTCTGAGTCATTCAGTGTTTGATGGTGAGGCTGGTTTGGTTTTCATTTGTGTTTTTATGGGTTGGGATAAGCCATCTATGATCATTATATGAGATAGAGGGTCATATAAGTTCTATAACTCAATAAGTCAATATCTCCAGAGTTTTACATTCTCTAGAAATAGAATGTAAAAACAAATAGAATCTAGAATCTAATAGACCCGACTCTGTAGTTTCTTCCCCAAACCCCAAAAACTTTAACCTTAGACTGTCTACTATTGACCTCACCCCTTTCCTAAGAGGTCTGTAGGGGACGTGCATAAGTGCACCAACGTGCCTACCGTCCCTGTCCTATTGTTTCTCTTATTCTTCTTTTATTTTTCTTATATGTACCCATTTCATGTATTCACAACTATGTATACACTTATATTATTATCTTGTAAACAATTGGCAAATCAAATAATAAATAAATAAATAAATAAATAAATAAATAAATAAATAAATAGAATTTAGTTTTACATTCTCTAGAAATAGAATGTAAAAACAAAAAGAAACCAGTGGAAAAACATAATTGCCAAGTTACCATTACTTCCATAAATAAAATACAAAAAATGCATTTCAGATAGTCTTCCAACAAATTTTAGTTTCTGGAAACTCTGTTTATAATTTTCTAGGAAACATAAGTCTGTTGATCTTCCTAGAGTTAACTGCATTGCTTTGTGATTAGACATATTAGTGAGCTATGAACATTTAGTTCAAATATTTCATTGCTGAACTATTCAATATGATATGAAGCACAAGAATTCCATCCACCATAATACTGATAAAAATGTAGTCCCACTTTATATTTATTTATATTTATTAAATTGTGTGTGTGTGTGTGTTTTGACATATCTTTTGCTTACCCAGCTGATCTGCTATCTTCCCTTTAGGACACTGTCTACAGTCATAGCAGCAAGATAATTTCCCTTCCAATTTCATCTTGCTGTGGCCAAGAGAACATTTCTTGTTACAGATGGAAAGAGGCAATGTCTGTTCATAAATAAAATAAGAATTCTTTCAAGTGAACAATTTATGTTTCATGGGATAGTTCATCAGTTAGACATAGCCACACACTTTATATCTTACTCAAATTTTGTTATTGGGTTTTCTAGATTTATTTCTGTTCAAATCCCCCCCCCCGTGTCAACTGCTCCTTGTGTATCTATTAAATTATCTATTAAATTCATGGATTTATTGATAGAGTCAAACCTAATACTCTGATTCTGAAGAATCAGAACCAGTAGCAGGTGATGGGAGAGCTTTTAATTCTCAAATCCTTAGAACATTCTTTCCTTGAGTTTCTAGTTTTTTTATTGGGCTCCTCCCTTTGCTATAGCTCTTTAAAAACTGGGTTGAATTTTCCATTTTCCATTTACATCTCTTATTGAAAGATTTGTGAACATTTCATAGAAAAAAAAAATCAAATTTTTAAAACTGAGTTATTTTTAATTTGGCTGCTTATAGCTGCATGATGTTTGTTTGTTACCTGGAGCACATTGAAAACAAAGGTCATATTTAATTATTTACAGGTAATTCAAACCATTTCCTCATATTCTTGTTTCCAAAATATGTTTACATTGGGATATATCCACCAAATATTAAAACAGTTCCTTTTTATCTGCAAATTTAAGAATTTGTGGGAGATGGTTCTATGAAATCATTACATTGAACTAGGCTATAACATTGTTTTTAAATCAATATTATACTTCCTTCCCCATGAATTTTATAATTTGTGTGTAATTGTATGGCACTGTAGATAGATAGATAGATAGATAGATAGATAGATAGATAGATAGATAGATAGATAGATAGATAGATAGATAGATAGATAGAGTAGCTTAATCTAATTGTTCATTTTTAAAGCATTGATTGATATATGTCATTCACTAAATAGTTTCCTAAGGAGTGGAAAATGAAACATACCTGGTTAAATATGAGGGGCCAAACAGCATCTTTGGCAGAAATGGTGAGGAGTTTGTCTGGGGAAGCCATGGGGTCGATCTTACCAACTTGGATTCTCAGAAAGGACTTGTTTGGGAATGTGACCCAATTAAAAATATCAAATCCAGTTAGTAATTCTCCATTGGTGCCAAAAGAAATTTCTTCACCAGCACTGTTGTTAAACGAGATTTGTTGCAGAAAATACTGAAGCTACAGAAAAGACAAAAGAAAAAGAAAAAAGAAAAAAAGGAGAGATGAAAATGGCATTCTTTAAATGGTACCAGCAAATCTCAATGTATTCCTTTTAGTTTTGTCTAAGCTGAAAGAAAATAAGGTGTTACATTTTGCTTCAGTCTATGCTATTTAATCAGAAAGGTCAGCAGTTCAGAAATTTGAATCCCTAGTGCCATGTAACAGAGTGAGCTCCCGTTATTTGTCCCAGCTTCTGCTAACCTAGCAGTTTGAAAACATGTAAAAATGCAAGTAGAAAAATAGGGACCACTTTGGTGGGAAGGTAACAGCATTCCATGTGCCTTCAGCATTTAGTCATTCTGGCCACATGATCATGGAGACGTCTTTGGACAGTGCTAGCTCTTCAGCTTTGTAATACAGATGAGCATCACCACCTAGAGCCAGAAATGACTAGCACCAGGGGCGGATTCTACCAGTTCACACTGGTTCTACAGAACTGGTTGTTAACATCACCGGTACTTCTTAAAACCGGTAAAACTGACCCCTGGCTGGCCCCACCCCGCTCCGCCACTCCTACAGGCCAAAAACCATTTTTTACTGCACATGCATGACATTTTTTGTGTATGTGCTACAATCCCTGCCTCATTCTCCCCTGCCCACCATTCCCTTCACTAGGCCTACCCCCACCCCTTTATACCACTCCTACCTTCTAAAAACCTTAATTTTACTGTGCATGCATGACATTTTTCACGCATGTGTTACAACCTGCCTCATTCTCCCCCACCTGCCCCTCTCTTTGCTGGCCCTACCCCCGGCCTGCTACGCCGCTCCTACACTTTAAAAACCAGTTTTTTTTTTTTACTGTGCATGCACGACAATCCCTGCCTCATTTTCCCCCTGCCCACCCTGTCTTGCCCCTACTTATAGCACATGTGCGCTACCTACAAAAATTTTCCTGCCCGGCCCAGTGCCATCGCTCACACCAGCGGCAGCAGCAGCAGCCAGCCAGCGCTGCCTGCCTTCTTCCACCCTTCTGGGTGAGTGAGGGTAAGCTGCAAGCCCCATTCACCACCACCACTAACCGCCCTTGGCCAGCTGGCCTGCCTCCCATACCTGCCTGCCTTCTTTGCCTGGACTGCCTCCCGCGGTGGCAGCCATTAAAGAAAATGCAAGCCCTGGCTGCCACCACTGCTCACCATCATCGCACGCCTGGGCTGCCTACCCCGGCCTCCGAAGATGCAGATCAGTAAGTATGACCTCCAACCTACCCACCGCCGCCATCCCTGGTCAATTGCCAACTCCCAGGATGCCCACTGCTCTCGCTGACACTCCCTGCCTCTCCCGCAGCCCTCCAATGCCTCCATTGTTACTGCCTTGCTTTCCCACCACTGATTGGTCAGTGAGAAGGCAAAACAGCAAGCTCCACCAGTCCCCTACCTCCTCCTGCTACCACTGCCACCAGTCCCAGTTGAGTGCCGATCCTGGGCCAGACGCCACTGCCTCGCCCACTCACTGGCTGCCATCTTGGCTAGGCTGGACAGAAGCCACCATCTTGTTGAGGCCGGCCAATGTTATGTATATGTAAATAACGTAATTGAGTTGACAATATATAAACTACAAATATATATGTTTGTAGCTTTAAGGAAAAATACTGTAATGTATTAAGCTGTGTTCTGGTTGGTTAATTATGCTACAAGTTGCAATAAGAGGGAGCTATAGATCATGGTTTAATTCTCTTTCTCTTTTTCACTGATGAGCTCTCTTTATACTGATGCTTACTGACTACGGACCAATACTGACTAACCCTGTTTACTTTGATATTCTGTTGATATCAAAGGTTAACTTTTGTATTATGGTTTGATATTTGTCTGCTGTAAAAGATGTGAAACTGGTAAGAAGACTTTATAACTGGATATTTCTGGACTGTTAAAAACATGTATGACATGGACTGTTTATTGGACTGTGCTATTTCTTCAAGTAAACATTAACAAAACTTGTTCAACTCTGTGTGGCTGTATATTTATTCATAACTGTTCTCATAAACCATTTCCGTGTACATATCCTTTTTATACAAGGGTTACTCTGCACATATCCTAACAGCAACCACTTTCCCTCACCCACCGCGGCCCAAGGGTTGCTGCCTTGCCTTCCCACCACCAATTGGTGAGTGATGAGGCAAAGTAGCAAGCCCGCCGGTCACCTACCTTCTCCTGCCGCCGCCGCCACCAGCTCGGTTAAATGCCGACTCCTGGGTCAGCCATCCTCGCCTCAGTAAGCTTGAAGACTGAGGAGGACCCCGATGTAGCTGGCTAGCCAAGTTGCCTGCCTCATTTTTGGTAAGTTGCTTTTTTATTTATGTATTTATTTATTTTTTAGTATCTGTTTTTGTTTTTATTAATCATTAAAACAAAACAGATACTAACTAAATAAATAAATACATAATAAAAAAGCAACTTACCAAAAATGAAGCAGGCAACTTCTTGTTACATTGTTGTTAAACATTATCTGTTTCTGCTTAAATCAATATATAGCAACATTAATGTAACAAGAAGTTGCCTGCATACATAAATGGAATTTTTTTTTAAATGAAAGTTTTTTTTGTTTTTTTAAACACAAATATAAACAAATAAACCATAAAACATAAACCATCATCTTACATACAGTGTGTCAGTTGGTACAAATCACTTGTGCACAATCTCTGCAGTCTTTCTCTTCCAATTTGCATTAATCCTTATATCATAAATCCACTATATATATTTGTATTATTACTATTATTAATTATTTACTAGACATTACTAATATTACATCATTTTATGCAAGCAAATCACCATTTTTACTTAATCTACTTTATAATGTTCATTTCATCATCACCAATCTATTCTATAACAATGTATCCTTACTTTACCTTACCTCTGTAATTCTATTATACTTATATTATATTATAAAGTATTATAAAATATTTCATAAATGAAAAAGCAAAGCAGAAACAAATATCAATAAGTACAGCAGTGTAACAGAAACATTATTTAATTTTCTTTGTATTGGTTTATTTCTAATTTTGTTAATTATATCAACATGTTTATAATTATCAACCTTCTGTATTTAATTCATACATAGCAATGATCATTGTCTGCTTAATTTCTACCTCTTATCTCTATCCATTTCTGCACATTGTAATTTTCTAATTTCATTTTCATCAATGGGGATTTCTTCATTTTTCCACTGTTGTGCAAATATAATTTTAGCCGCTGTTAACACGTGTAACATTAAATATGTATTGTACTCCGTTTATTTATGTGGGTGCCAACAAAAATATTTCTGGTTTTAAAATTTAAATCTTCTACATCCTCTTGAATAGCTACACTAGCAGAGCCCAATACTAAATTCATATATTTCCAGTTTTTTAAACTGAGGAATAAATTTCAGAAAAAGAATTCAGTATTGCTCTGTGAATGTGCCGATCAATTCCATTCGTAATCTAACTTCTTAGATGATTTTGTACTATTATCTTTTTTTTTTTGTACTATATATACCAAAGGCCATAAAATCTTCAGTACATTTTTAAGCTGTATTCTAAAAAGGTTAGGCAACCAAACACAGCTTCCCCTGGCTTCTTTCTCTCTCTGCTATAGAGAGAGCATTCCATCCTGGACTGTTGGTCCAGGTAAGTAGTCTAAGCTAGGAAAGATTTTTGTGCCACTACTGGCACAAAATAACAAACTCCTTGGTTTGTTAATAGTATTTCCATTTTAAGTGTTTCTTTTTCAATTAATGAATTGTAATTATGAAAATATCAGCCATTATTTTATATACACAGTGCAACATCTTTTTTATAGACTGTCATTTTCAAATCTACTTTGAGTTCCCTGTAGTTCCCTGTAGCTGCCCAAGCCTCGCCTTGCCCTCTCCGTAGCTCCTCGTAGCTGCCCGGGCCTTGCCCAGGCCTCCCCAGGCCTTGAAAACTGGCAAAAAACACTTGCTAAGCAACTGGCCACCGAGCAAGGACCTAGTCATTAAGCGAGGACCACTTAAATTTGGGTTGCCAGCCACATGGCCACCTGCCCAGGCCTTTCTAAGCAACTGGCCACTAAGCAAGGACCTGGTCATTAAGCAAGGACCGCTTAAATTTAGGTTGCCAGCCACATGGCCACATGGGCATGCCCACCCCAGTCAAATGACCCTGTAGCCACGCCCACACAGTCACATGACCACCTAGCCATGCCCACAAATTAGGCCATGCTCACAGAACCAGTTGTTAAGAAATTTGAATCTCACCCCTGACTAGCATGTATGTGCAAGAGGAACCTTTACCTTTTACCTTATGCTACTGGAAGATAGATATGTTCTCTGTCACATGCAGTTTTTACTCTATTGCCTAACAAAAATATATTTGAAAATATTTAAAATACTGAGAAAATGAAAACCCAACAGTCATTTACTCTGATCAATTGAGCAATCTGATTTACATGATCTGATGACCTTTCTGAAATCTGCATTGTCCAACATTACCTGCCATGATGATTGAAGGAAGAGCTTCCATCTCCTTTCATCCATTACTTGAACTTCTTTGAGTTTGGAAGAGTGCATGGCCCTCAGAGCATGTGCCACAGCATAGACTGCATTGTAGACACTGTAGCTATGTGCATTCATGGTGGTCTCAAAGACAGAATTAGGAAGAGTCTCCAGCTTCTCTTCTCCAGTGCAGACACTTTCAGCATTCCCATTTGCAACATCATTGGGGAATGAGCATTCAAATGCATCTTTCCAGAAATCCCTAAAGAAACCATCTTCTTTGTCAAAGTTTGGGTTTCTGTTCTGCATAAATAGTTGGAATCCAGTCAGCTCCTTTGAATGAATTGCAAAGGAAAGAGCACCATGGAGAAAATCAATGGGCAACTGTCTTTGCATCAGGATGGAGGTAAATTCCGTCTCAAGATTTGAGATTCCGTCTCAAGATTTGAGATTTCTGAGCAAAAGTATTGTGAGGCCCTTTGGGATTGTACGTGAGCAGAGATGGGGTGATGAACAACAGAGGAGAAGTAATGGAGAAAAGGCAGAAAAGAATCAAAGATTGAAGACCAGATGAAGGAAGTGGAGGCATATTCTATTTTAAAATAACTACATTTTGTTAATAAACCTTTCCAAAAATCTTCAGAAGAAGATATATTATAGTACTTTAGTTCTATCATGCTACTTTTTGAAATGACTTCTGAAATTAATATATGAAATAACATCAGGAATAAATTCTGTATTCTTCATCTTGATGAAATAAATAATACTTTCTCCTATTATAATCTGTATTTGTATCTCACCTGTGGAAACTTATAGTTATGCAATATAATTGCCATGTTGAGAGAGGTCTTTCTCTGTGGTCCGCCTATCACAGCTACTGCATTGTTCTGGATACCACACTTGTAGTTTGGGATAAATCTGTCTTTTGTAGAGAGAAGTTCCATTGCTAAAAGATAGGTTGTGCTTTCCAGAGAATTGTCAGTAGTGATGTGGAAACCAAGGGTAATGTTGGGTAAAATTGTAGTATGTTCATTGATCTCTTTTACAGCAAATGCCAGAGCCAAAGTGTGTTGGTAATTATGAGTGAGGAACCTTCAAAGGGAGTAATAAAACACATTGGTATATGTCTATGGAGATTCTCAGTCATCTAGGTCATAGTTGCCCCAAAGGTGTTTTTTTTTTTTTGGTGGGGGGGAGAAGCTTCTTGGATGAGAAGTGAAACATCTTCAAAGAAGAAAAAACAGAAAGTCCAGTTGCCTCTTGAAAGGAAAAAGTACCTCTGGGACATTGGTATATGCTTTCTTTAGAATCTGACAGCAGATCATTTTTCCTGCTTGACACCATATAGAATACAGAATAACAGAGTTGGAAGGGACCTTGGAGGGCTTCTAGTCCAACCCCCTGCTCAGACAAGAAATAGGTTGACTTTTTATTCTTTGTGACAGCCTCTTAGATACTGGAAAACTTCTCCCATGTCACACCTAGTCCTTCTTTTCATTAAACTAGACATACCTAACTCTGACAATTCTTCCTCATATTTTTTAGCCTCCAATCCTCTAATCATCTTTGTTACTCTTCTTTGTACTCTTTCTAGAATTTCAATATCTTTTTTGCATTGTGGTGACCAAATCTGGATGCAGTATTCCAAGAGTGATCTTGGAATCATACCATGACAGCAACACATTTAGTTCTCTGTGTGTTGTTTTTGTGGATTCCTGGACTCTTAATAGTAATAGTTCAGAATAAGTAATAGTTCAGAATTTATGAGTTTTAATAAGGAGTTTCAAATGACCTGACTATGGTTAATTAGAAAAAGAAGAATTGTGATCTCTTTAGCTGTCTTAATCTAATGGATATCAGATTTCTGGTAAAATTGTTCTGTCAGGATTTTTCAGGATGTAACATTTGCAGTAACATCCTAAAGACGAGTCAAGTGAAAAAGGAGCAGTTATATTTTAGTGACAGAACATTCCACAATTAGCTTAAATTTGAGTTTTGTCTTAATTTCATAGTTGTAAATCAGTTCAGATATTCCGCCAAAGATCTGTGAAAGATTGAAGTAGTTTCTCAAGTGCCCCTGAGAGATTTCTGCTTCATTTGTTGACAGAATAAAAGATAAAATAAAAGTTGAATCAAAATCTAGGTATTTTATTTTTAAGTCATTTGCATGGCTTAATGATCAGGAAGATGATGTAGAAGACTTTTTAATGATCAGGAAGATGATGTAGAAGACTTTGAATTCTCTGTGAAAGAAAACTCATGTAATTGCATGTAAACTCATTTGCCTCAATGTAAACTCCAATGTCAAAGTAAGTCAGCTTGGCAGCGGCTCCTTCATTTGATTTGATGATGTTGTATTATGGTTTTCAAATACGTATACATATTGTTGAACACAAGGTTATCTTTGTTTGATTTGTATTATTCTTGGCTAACTAAATACACCTTATTGGGGAAAGGTTCTATTGAATATCTACTTGGGACAAGAACCTAATCAGTGTTGTTTAACACAGTGATTAGAATGCAGTACTGCAGGCTACTTCTGCTGATCACCAGCAGCCAGCAGTTTGGCAGTTCGGGTCTCACTGGCTCAAGGTTGACTCAGCCTTCCATCCTTCTGAGGTCAGTAAAATGAGTACTCAGATTGTTGGGGGCAATATGCTGACTCTGTAAACCACTTAGAGAGGGCTGTAAAGCACTGTGAAATGGTCTAAGTGCTATTGCTATTGCTATTAAAGAAATAAATGAAAGATGATTATCAAACAAATCTTTCTAAATAATAAAGAAGATGGGAGAATCCTATGTCAGAGACATCTATACAGCCTTAATCTTCTCAAATAATTTTAAGACAGTTTTAGCTTATTATGGAACCATGCCATCTTCATTCACAATAATGTCTGTACTACCCAAGGACCTTGATGGAGTGAGTGTGGAATATTACCTTGAATTTCATAGAGACATTTAATTCCTTAGCCATGGTGTGGATTACCTCCACAAATCTTCCACTTTAACCACTGCAATGTCCAATTCCAACCATTGTCCACATTCAGAAAAATAGGGCAAAAATATGATAACAGGTCGTTGCTTCATTCTTTTTGATATTTACCTGAAAACACTGGAAGAGTCTTTCCAGAGTGCTCGATTTCAGAAGGAACTAAACATGGCAGTAATATCAGTAGAATAAACAACAGAATAGCACAAATGTGAAAGAAGGAATATACAACTAAAATATGTAATCTATAAGGTATCACTGAAGATGATCATGAATGCAACAGTGAAAATACTTACAGATACTAGAAGAGTAAGACAATCCCAAAGTCCACAATCCTCAATCAATCCAAGCCAAGCCAAAATTTCCTCTTTCTCTTCCAGGGGTAGTATCAGACAAAGGAAAAAAGAAAATCCAAATCTGTGTTTTGAAGCCTTATTAAAATTTTATTTCTGTCTCCAAATCCTTAAGGCATCTCCTCCAACAAAATCCAACCAGATAAATATATTTTTTGTCCTCTCCCTTCCGACTTATCCCATAAAGCTAGTTTTACCTGAAAAGAAAACAGGTTTCTCAATATCCGTTTGTTAATTCCGTCGGGAGGGAGAGTAAACTTTCCTTTCAGCACCTCAGAATTGCCGCTTACTTTCTCTTGTGGAAAGAATCATCCAAAAAGCCATCACTTCCAGGAATTAAATTAAATATATCTCAGAGTCCTGGATCGACCAAGAAGACTTTCACTTTTAAAAACTTTCTCCTCTTCCTCCTGTGCATACTTGCCCAGCTGCCGGCTTCTTTGTGGCGGCCATTACGGACCGCCGCTACGCCGCCTTGGTAAAAGGGGGTTCTGCCGGGTGGGAGGGGGTCTGCAACACCCCAAACCCTTTCTCCGGATCCCCTACCTTCAGCTGCCCCTGCAGGGCAGCCTTGCTCCGCAGCCTTTCGGATCGGAGCCCCAAAAGCGGCTAGCGCGGCAGGGATCGCGCAGCTTCGCGAATCCCTACCGCTCACAAAGCCGACAAACTTTTGGAATATTTTGGTTGGAGTAAGAAGAAAGAGGGAAAAAAGAAAAGAAAAGATTTATAATGGCTTTCTCCTTTGAGGAACTGAGGGATGAATATAAGCAAACAAAAGCAGCCTGTAAAGATGGTATGGAAAAAGCTTTTCTATTTTTAGAAATGGCGCTGGTTAACTATGAACAGACAATGCGACAGATGGAACAACAACAAGAAGAAGACGAAGACACCATCTTTAATGAATCCCAAAATTTATCTAAGAAAGAAGGAAGGAAGAAAGCGAGGAAAATGAAGGACTTAAGATCTAAAAAAACATTTAAGAAAGAGAAAAATATGATGCAAAATAAATACAATGATAGTAAACAAGAGAAAAAGGGAATACAACAGAGAAGGGATGCCAGCAAGACAGAGGTTAGAAGAAGGGGGTAGGAAGATCTGGTGGGGAAGAAAGAAAGGGGAAAGGTGGAGAAAAGCCACAAAGTTTTAAAATTGGATGGGAAAAGAGGAATCTTTTTAGGGATAAAGGATGAAGTATAAATTTTCTTAAAAAGATTTTGCAAGGTACATAAGACGGTATTGTAATATTTGTATCAGAAATAGAAAATTAGAATGGCTTAAGAGTTAATAAGAAATTAAAAAGTTGAAATGTTTAATAATGATTGATTTTTAAAATGTAATAAAATATTGAAGGGAAAGGCAATGAGAATGCTATAAGATTTATTATTTAGATTTATTATTTAATTACGTATTTAGGAGGATACTATGTATTTAAACATTTTCGATTTATTACTCTGTTTTTATTGTTATTAAAAGTAAAAATTAATAGATAGAATGTACCAAGCAGAATCAGATTGGGTATTAGGTGTTATTTTAAATGTTAATCTAATATTTAGGGAGAGGATAGAAAGGCATCATACTCTGATTAGAGATTTCAGGAGAAATTCTTTTTTTTTTCATTATAAGGAATGAGATAGAGGGATAATAAAGGATGGGCAAAAGATACAAATATAATGATTTAAATTAAGATGGATTGAATAAGATAGAATTATGAAGAGTGAAATGTGTGGAGAAGTATATATAGAAGATACAGAATGGTAAATAAAATAGGTAATGATCTGTAAGATGAGCATGAATATAATTAAAGCCCATATAAAGAGAGGTACCAGGGGCCAAGTTACTTTACTAAAAGATTTTTTATATGTTTGTTTGTGTCTGTTTATGTTTTTGAGAAGTATTGGTGAAACCTTCTAGAAACACAGAAAGAGAATGACGATAATCAAGTCAGAAAGAAATAGAGGACAAGAGATGTTTTTATGCTCATTTAGAAATGGTTTAAAATAGAATTGTATTGTATAAGATAAGGTTTATCTGACTTGTAAAATTTATAATGGAAAAAGGTTCAAATATGTAATGGTTGATGATGATTTGTTTGTTTCTGAAATTAATAAAACTTATTATAAAAAAAAAAAAGAAAATACTTACAGATACTGATCAAGCAATTCATGAGAAGGAAGACTTTGAAAAGTGATTTCAGATGAAAGAAAAATGATCTGATAAATGATGGCAGAAATGATGTAATCTCCAGGCTGATAATACTTGTGAACACTTGGAAGAGGATTACTATTGATGTTGCAGACGGGGAGAGGAAAAATGGGTATCACCTTAGTAAGAATCTCTAAAGCCACTGCAATGAAGATCAACATCTCAATATAAAATGTAGCTGTTTAAAACACCCAGCAGTAATTTTTATCCTACTGTTTGGGTTTTGAGGAGCAGAATCTCAATTAACCAGCCGCTCCTTAAAATAACATAAAATGTAGTCAATAAGCGTTCAAGTTGAAATACATAATCCTTCATTATGCCTCTGCCTCCATCTCTGTTTTTCTGAATGGATATTAGTGTAACATTTTAATGTGGTTGTTGGGATTCTCTGGAGAAATAAAGAAGGGTTAATTATTACATTTAAGGTAATAGTTCAAAGGCATGGTTTCCTTAAGGTAGTAGCTTCTTCACAACATGTCAAAAGTTAGCATGTTTAGCCATTCTTGGTAAATACCACTTAACTTCCACGAACTTTGCAACCTAATTTTGTCCCCTTGTTTTCATTTTACTCCCAAAGTTAAAATACTAACTCTAAAAGAAAATAAGAACTAAGTAAAATTAAACAGCAAAAGAATATGAATATATATATATATATATATATATATATATATATATATATATATATATATATATATATATATATGTGATCTTTGGTTGTGGGTTTCTCGCAGATTCGTAGTATTGTGGCTCGAGGTCCCACTGCCATTCCAGGCTGGTGCTTTCGCTTAGTGCCAGTGCAAGCACTAAGCCGAAAGCACCAGCCTGAAGATGGCGAGTGGGACCTCGCCAAACGTTGCCTAGATACTTTGAATCTTACGCGGAGAAAACCCGAATAACCAAAGATCCACATACAAATACCATGAGAACCTCAGAAAACAAATATATATATATATATATATATATATATGTGTGTGTGTGTGTGTGTGTGTGTGTGTGTGTGTGTGTGTGTGTGTGTGTATGTATATGTATATGTATATGTACATGTGTATGTGTATGTGTATGTGTATGTGTGTATACACACACACACACACACACACACACACACACATTGACTGTCTCCCTCCCCAGTATGATATTGATAAATACATTTTAACAATAGTGGTTTACCCCCTTGCAAAACAGATAATAATTTATGAACTTCTATATTCTATAGTCCTTAGTCCATAGATCTTTTTTTTTTTAAATACTAAATGAAAAATTGGGACCCGCAAAAGAAGTTATGCTGAAATCTTAGCTGAAAGACATATTTAATACTTGGGTAAAAAATGAGCAAATTTTGTGAAATATAAAAACTGAAGAGTTGTGCTTTTAGCATAACTTATTCAGAATGTACTTCATACTTGCTTTGTGGTTTATAGATACCCAAATACCTGAAGATTTGAAGCTGTTTTATGTGATTGCCACCCACACATCTTCGAGGGCTTACAGGTAGCTTGAATTTAGTTGCAGAAAAACTGTTTTGGGACATTTCTTAGCAGTAATAAATAAGCATTGAGAATCCTGTTTCAAATCAGTCTGTGTATATAAAAGAAGTACCGGATCAGGGGAAGGCGGGGCTGGCGTCGCGGCAGTACCACGTGCGATCTTGAATCTCCAAGATCGCCATTGATATCTTCATTGCTGGATGGTCCTTTTGGACCTAAACTGTCCCAAAGAGATGGTGAAAGTAAAGAGCATATCCTGCTGATCCCAGGGACACCACAAAGTCCCTGGTAGATCCAGGAGAAGCTCTTTTTGCCGGAAGCAAAGAGGCAGCCATTAAAGCTGCTGAAGCTGGGACAGCACCGAACGGAAGAGACGGAAAGAGAAAGTGTGTCGGTTTGGTGAGATTACTTTTTTAAAAACTCTGTTACTTGTGAGAACAACCTAAGAAAAAGAAAGAAATTGTAAAATTGAAGACAAAAGTGGTCAAGCGGCAATTTTAAACAGGAAGTCAAAATCAGTGTTCTTTCTTTTTGCTATTGCTGGATTGTTTATGTATGCGTCTTTATTTTGAAACTGGACTGGCTCTTTCTTATCCTTTCCCCCCCTTTTTTTTTTCTTATAATATTGTGGCTTAGAGATTCCCTTTTAATTTTTCTCTTAAGTTTTTTTTAATTAATCTTTTGATCTTTAAAATACTTTTAACTTTTTTGCTTTGGAAAAAGAGGGGGGAAGTGAAAGTAGAGGAAAATTTGTAACACTGCCACCCAGAGGCTTGGAAACATTGTTTTTCTTTCACTTTCTGAGACTAGACAAAGCTGAGAAAAAGCGGAGGCTTGTTTTCAAGGACTTTGAGCTGGTCTGATAAAATAGAGGGAAGAGCATGAAAGAGTGTTATTACAGGTGCTCTTCTGGGTTTCTATCAGTGGCTGGAGTCTGGTCTTGAAAGTTAGTTTCAAATTTACAGAAAAAGGATTACAAGAGCCTAGAGAAGAGACTTACAAAAAATTGTTCGGAAGTTAACAAAAAGCCTTAGATATTACGCAGGTGCTGTGTGTTCCTTCTTTTTCTTTTTTTTGACAGAAAGCTGTTTTTTTTTCTGCTTTGAGCTTATTCTCTACTTCCCCCCCCTCCCTATCAGCTATTCATTTTTGGTGGACGTTTAGGATTCTGTTTTTTTTGGGGGGGGCTTTCCCCCCCTTTAAAGCCTTTCTTTTTAAATATTTGAATAGTTCTTTTTTTTCTTTTTTCTTTTCCCCCCCACTTTTTGTTTCTTTTTTTATATTGGACTTAATGGTGGCTTTTCTTTTTTGTTTTTCTCTCTGAGCTTTTTTAATGGAATTTTGGGCCTATTCTATTTTGATTAATTGGATTAAGGTGTTGAAGAATCTGAAGAATTTTATTTTCCTTTCCACTTTTTATATTGATTGATTTGACAACTCTCCTTCTTCTTTTTATGGGTTTTTATTTTTTTTATTTTTTCTTGCCCACTAATTAATTGTTTGAATTAAGGTGTACAAAAACCTGAAGAACTTCATTTTTTCCCTTTTACCTGGTTTTTCCTTTTTTCCTCTTGCCACTTTTACATGGTATTACAATTGTCTAACATAAAAGTGGATTAAGGTTGAGAAGAACCTGAAGATTTTGAATTGTTTGCAACATCATAACCTTTGATGAAATGAGTAGGAAATTAACGGCAGTTGGTTCTTCAATCCCCACTTCTTCCTCTTCACCATCTGGAGGACAGCGATCAATACAGATGATGTTGCAACAAGAAGAAGAACAGGAAAAGGTGATGGTGCAGATGATTATTCAAGGAATCCAAAACAAGCAAGAACAGAGAATATTGAAAAGAGAACAGAGTCCATTGAACAAAGAACAGAGAATATTGAACAAAGGACACGTGGTGGTCTTGTGCAGAAACCCAAAAGTATTGGAAGAAAATCAAAACTTGGTTGGAAGAAATCACCAAAGAGCAGATCGAATACAAACCAGAGTCCTTCCTACTATTTTTGATAGTAGGGATTTTTGATAAGCAAATTTCCAAAAAAGCCAAATACATAACAATACACATTTTAACAGCGGCCAGATTAGCCTTCGCTCAACACTGGAAACAACATCAAATTCCATCAGAAGAAATGATTATTGAAAAAATCTCAAAATGCGCAGAAATGGATAAATTAACTTTGGTGCTAAAAAACAAAGACACTTCACTATACTATGATAGCTGGAATTGTTGGTATAATTGGATTGACCAAAGATAAATTATATATCATAAGGCATAAAAGAAAAGTATCAATCCATAATAACGAGGTAGCGATATAAGTTAAAAACAGGTGTGGTTATATGACACAAGTTAAGGTTATGAAAACAAAAGAAGATCTTGCAAACTGTTAAAATAAGAATACTTTTTATCTTGTAACCTCTTTCTTTCTTTCTTCCCCTTTCTTTTTCTTTCTTTTCTCAAAATTCTTTCCCTCTCTTCCTCTTCTCTCTTCTTTCTTTTTCTTTCCTTTGCTTATTTGTGTATGTATTGTGACTGGTTTTAATTGTAAAATTAATAAACTATATATATATATATATATATATATATATATATATATATATATATATATATATATATATATATATATATATAAAAGAAGATTGGCGATATTGATGGTAGATTAAGCGAGGTCGAACAAGACAAGAGTGGAATGCTGAGATGGGAGATCGATAGATCAGAATTTTATCTCAGATTTCAAAATATAGAGGAAGAAAAGGGACAAAACTTGGCAGAAATAATGATAGAAATTCTGGCAGAGGCATTGGAAATAACCAAAGAGAAGATGATGGATGGAATTGATAAGGTTTTTCAAGTCTATACAAGATATGCAATGAAAAACAAATTACCAAGAGAAGTTCACATTAGATTTACAAAGAAAGCTATTAAAACTCAAATATTACAGATGGCAAGAGAGAAAACATTGAAATATAAAGACAAGGAGATTGTAGTTCTGAAGCAAGTACCTAGAAGAGTGAGAGAGATGAGAAGAGAGTATTGATTTTTGACCAAAATGCTACTCAAAAAAGACACGAATTACAGATTACAGATACCAGAAGGCTTAACATTTATATGGCAGGAACAAAAACACAGAATTGATTCAATTGAGAAAGTAGAATTATTTTACACAGAATACTTTAGAGGGAAAGAAGTGGAGACAGAAAGAGAAGTGTCATTAATTGAATTTCAAGAGGCCTGTCAAAAAGTGATTGAAAAAGAAGAAGGTGCAGTAGGCGGAAAAGTGGAAGTTAGAGAACAATGAGATCCAAGATCCACCAGGGTCGTAAAATCTACTTATAAAGTATAACTATGGAAGAAAGAAAATTGATTACAATCAATATAAATGGACTTAATTCAGCTGTTAAAAGAAGGAAAACTTTTCATAAATTACAGAAATTAAAATCTGCCTACAAGAAGTACATATTAAAAAACAACACGAACAAATACTGGTACAACCAAAGTTAGGAAAACTATTTACTGCATTGACATGATGTAAAAAAAGAGGAGTGGTTTTATATATTAAAGATACTATCCCAGTGGAATTGGTTTATACAGATGATGATGGAAGAATCTTAATGGTGGAAATAATGGACAATAATATAAAAACACTTTTGATAGCAATTTATGCTCCAAATGATAATCAAGAAGAATTCTTCAGAAAATTATATATGAAAATAATTGAATTGGACTATGTTAATATTTGCATGATGGGAGATTTTAATGGAATAGTAGATAATAAACTGGACTACACAACACAAAAAACAACAAAGCTAAATAGAAAGACTCTCCCAAAATCCTTCTTTAAAATGACAGATGAAATAAATTTAAAAGATGCATGGAGAGAAAGAAATGTTGAAACTAAACAATATACTTTTTGTTCAAATAGACCCTCATCATGGTCCAGAATAGGTATGATATGGATGTCAATGGAACTGATTTCTGATTTACAAGAAATTGACATAGAAACCAGCACTTGGGCAGATCATAATCCAATGACAATTAAATGGAAAGGACAAAGAAGGAGATCCAGATGGACTTTAAATAATACTATATTAAAAGAAAAAGGCTTTGTACAAAAAAATGGAGCAAGAATTGGCCTTTTTCTTCAAAGAAAATAAAACAGAGGATACATCAATGCAGAATCTTTGGGACACAGTGAAGGCCTATGCTAGAGGTTTGATAATAGACTATACAAGGAAAGGAAATATTATGAAAAGACAAGCCTCTAAAGCAGGGGTCCCCAACCGCCGGTCCGCGGACTGGTACCGGTCCGCGGAACAAGTCTTACCGGGCCGCTGGTTTCTGGGCACCGCCATCTTTTTTGGTAAAAAGTGCTTCCGGTGAGCTTTTCCGGTAGAAAGATCACCGGAAGCACTTTTTCATCAAAATAAGATGGCGGCGCTAGCGCTTGGTGAGCTTTTCCGGTAGAAAGCCATTTCTACCCGAAAAACCTCACCGGAGCGCTGGCGCCGCCATCTTTTCGTCAAAAAAAGATGGCGGCACCCAGTTGATGCCGGTACCGGGCCACAGCGCCCAGCTGATGCCGGTACCGGGCCGCGGCATCAAAAAGGTTGGGGATCACTGCTCTAAAGTACTAGAGGAGGATTATAAAAGACTTGAAAAAGAGCTACAGAAATTGCCACAGAAAAAGAACATTAAATTAAAAATGGACACAATCAAACACAAAATGGGATTAATGGAAAAAGAAGAACTAGCACAAAAAATTAGGGGTGCAAAGCAGAATTACTTTGAAGATGCAAATAAACCAGGTAGATGGTTAGCATATAAATTGAGAAAAGAGAGAGAATCAAGAAAAATAATGCAATTAAGAGATGATCAAGGTCAAATTTGTTATGGAATTAAAGAGAAGAAAAAATTATACAAGACTATTATGGAAAATTGTATGAACAAGAGAACATAGATGATGAAAAAGTCAAACAATATCTGCAGAATACTAATTTACCCTAAATACCTAAAGAGACTGAAATGATGTTAGAAAGCAATATAACAATGATGGAGTTAACTGAGGCACATAAGAAACAAAACAATGGAAAGGCGCCAGGTCTGGATGGACTTCCAGTGGAATTTTATAAGACACTACAGGAATCCTTGAACCTTCCATTGTTAGAAGTTATGAATGAAGCCATGTCAAAGAAGAGGATACCCAAATCAGAAGCATACATCACACTTGTTCCAAAGGAGGACACCGATCCACAACAAATTAAGAATTATAGACCTATTTCCCTGCTAAATTCAGACTAGAAAAATCTTTGCTTCAGTATTGGCAGAAAGACTAAAAAGATATTTGAATAACTTTATTCATCCCAATCAAAATGGGGTTCTTCCAAAAAGACAAATTAAAGATAATATGAGAATAATTCTGGACACTTTGGAATACTATGAGGCACACCCTGAAAAACAAATGGCTTTGATATTCTTAGATGCACAGAAAGCCTTTGACAATGTGAACTGGTGATTTATGTTATCACAGCTGGAGCAGATGGGCTTTGGTAAGAAATTTATCCAAGCCATAGAAACAATATATTAT